>NC_079147.1:186792803-186857456 GCF_945859685.1 Eupeodes corollae | reverse complement strand
AAAGTTGTTGTTGCTTAAAAAAAAAAAATGTCGATTCAAAATTATTATTTTTCGAGTACAGTTATGATTAGAAGTGATGATGTTTTTGGTTGAAGGGCTTAAGTAGAAGAAGGATTCTTTTTCCACTCGTTAAAAGGGGCAATTTTATTATTTACTTTTAAAATGTAAACAGATATTAAATAAAAACAACGGCTCCACTTAAGTTATAATTTATAATTTTTTCAAATGCCAGAATTGTAGATACACTTTATAATTATTTTTTAATAAAGTTAATAATTTTTGAAATTTTCAAAGTTAAAATTTATGAAAAATTACTTTGAGTATTATTTTTCAAATGGTCATAAATACTTATTCAGAAGTAATTGATGTGATTAATTTTTTATCAAACGCTAAGGACTCTTAGTTTCTACATTTTATCTTGTTTTTGAGAAAATTGAAAAATAAAAAACACTTTTGTAAAGAATCTGAATTAAAAAAAAAAAAATTATTTATATAAGCGTTTGTACATCTCCATTTTAATATATTTTTTCTAAATACATAGTTGGGAGCGGGTGTGCTCTTTTTTACATCATCAAAGAGACTTTTTTTTCAACCTATTAACAGCATTTCGGAATACAGACTTTTGATATACAGAATTTTGAAATACAGTATTTTCGTCATACAGTATTCTTACATAAAGTATTCTGAAATAAAGCATTTTGCGATACAGTATTATGATCCATACAGTGTTTCGACCCCAACCCATACAGTTAGGTATTTTGATAAATGACAATTAGTTGTATCAGAGCCGAAAAAGCAAAACAGAACAAAATCGATACGTCAAACGCAATAAACGATCTCGAAAATCAGAACAAGTTTCTGAAAATAAAAAAGGTATGCCGCAAAACAACACTCCACATATAAATATATGACGCTTGTCTTTTATAGAAATTATGGCCTTGAAGAAAAAGGATAACCAATAACCATGTTTGATTTATGAACAAGAAAATGTGGGTCGGCAACTAAATGGTAGGGTTGAATCCTGATGGTTACAGTACCACCTAAACTAATTGGGCCCTTGGCTATCAATTACGAACTTAACGAACTTCACATTGATACCAGTATGGACGATGAATTCATTAACGAGAGTTAAATACCTTCAATACGGTGAAAATTGAGGTGACTATATTTTTCTACCTTCCGACTTACTAAAAAACTTACTGACTGTGTGTAACGTTAAATGAATAACTTTACTTGTTTTTTAGTTTTGTTGGTTTAGAAAAAAAATCCTCCCCTCATTTTTTTTTCAAAATTATACCTACCAGTTTGCTATCAAGTCACATTTTAAAATAAACAATTGAATTGAAGTCACAAGCGTTATTGACTCGTGAAATATTTGTTGTCAACAAAAATTTTAAATTTAACAAAAAAATGGAAAGTTAATAATCATTTTAAAATTGCGCAAATTCGAAGTTTTCAAGTTTCTTTTCCATAACAAGTCAGATTTCTGTCAAACCTTTCCATAACAATTTTAAAAATAGACCATAGGCAGACAATTTTAAAAACATATCCAATCACTTTTAAAAATCCTTCATACTTTGTTCTTTATGAAAGTGTCTATTTTTTTTGTGTATAAACCCATAAAAGCTTAAAACCAAATTAAGACATATGCATATATTAAGCATTATATTTTATAGTATAAGTGTGTGTGTAGTGTACATATGTGTATAACGAACATCATTATAAACAAAACATCATTTATTTTACCTAACACCAACGTTTTCACACAATTCACCCTTCATTCTAATCAAATTAGATTGCATCAGAGGATTGAATATCAAAATGCAAAACACTATTCTACCATCATTCGCAAGGATACCCCCAAAAACAACAACAACAAAAAATCACAAAAATTATATATACACATATACACTTCTATGGTTAGAGGGTAGGTTCCTATATATGATGGGTCGTTGTGATGTGTATTTTATGTATGGGTTTGAGATGTGTTTGAAGTGTGGTGGTGTATTTTGATGAAGATAAAATAAAAAATAAAAGAAAAAGGAAACAAAAACTACACAATATTTACCAAAAGCAAATATTTTTCTATTTGCATTTAGAGAAATCCCGTATGAGTTTTTACTTGTGCTAACACTTTTCGGCTTTATTTTTTTTGTTAGGTATTCCCTCCCCATCTCTAGGTATATAAAATATCCTTTTTTTTATGTTTTGACTCACTTTGCAAAATAAACGCTGATGGTTTAGTGTAGCAACACATAAAAACCATACACCTACAACGAATCTCAAAAAAGAAAAAAAAAATATCCTTACAGCTTCAACCATCAGCATCAGGCCAGGCCAGGACAGTCGTGAGGCGAGGCAGGATGTAGCAGATAGGTGGTACCTGGGGACAAAACTAATGCAATGCAAAGCAAAAGCACGGATTTTTTCATAGATCTCCATACACAACACAACGCAACACATACATATGCATATATTATATTTGAATTTTTCGGCAAAGCTTTTGTTTATTTGCTTCTTCCTTCGTATTGGCAATGGCGGACTCTGACTCTCGCTGCGACTCTGAATCTGGCCCTTCCCTGTGTCGAGTTTTGAACTGTAAAACGGTCCATGGCTAGGTTTTGTTTTTTTTTTCTTGTTGTTGAAATATTTTTGTTTGTTTCCTTTTCCGAAACTCTCACAGATAGAGAAATATCCTTTGGCCACCAAACGCAGAGCTGTAAAGTTTCTACATATTCCCGTGATTATTTGATGTTTTTAGGGCAACACGAAGTGCTATTTGTGCTTGTGCGAAATGTTCCAGATTGCATCAAGTTGATTTGCATTTTTCGAATGAATGTGGAGGGCTATAGGGAGAGATTATGTTTTAAGAGGGAATAGCTACACAAAAAAAAATACGACTTCTGTATACGGTAGTGTATTGTGTAGATGAGGTGCAAAATAGGTGCAAAGTTTGTATAAATAATGAACTCAGAATTGTATGGGGACTCTGATTATGTGCTGTGCAGTGCAAGTAAAATCATATACTACAACATGTACACTGTACAATGGACATACGTATATGGGGAAGGACAAGGATAATGGTCGGTTTGAATTTTAATGTAAAATGTATACAAAAAATGTAAAATTGTATAGCAACACGATTTTGAGTCTCAAATCTGTGTTTTGCTAAATTTATTAAGTTTACATCATTTAAATATTTATTCAAGGATTTTTTGAGAGTTTGAGCAATTGATGGTTCTTAAGCAAATTCTAAATCATTCATGGATAGATAAGTATACTTTATTCATTTTTACTCCGAAAGAAATTTCAAACTCGAGACTTTAATCAAACATGACATTACGATGATAGAGAAGTCGAAAGAAGTGGGTCCCCAATTCTGTCCTAAAGCCCAAAGTATTTGGTCAATTTAAGAACTAAGCTTTTTAACAGATTTTTAATTTTTGTTTTAAGACTAAAAACAACACTAGTCCCAATACGAAAATTCGCATGTTCTCAAAAACAAACCAAAATATAAATTTTTTTTCGAAATGCAATATTTTGAAAATGGTTCATTATTTTTTTAAGAAACTGAAATTTAAAACGTCTTAAAGTAAGTGTTAAATAACTGCATACCAAAAATATTTTTAAACTAAAATTGACAAGATTAATTGAAAAAAAAAAAATGAATTTCAAATAAAAATTTTGAAAAATTAAGTTTTTTTGAGGACATCAAATAGCGTTTAAATTTTTGAACACAAACTTTCTTGAATTTACGTTTTTAAATATTAAAATAAAAGGAATATTTTTTAACAGACTCTTTAGACATATAATCAAGCTCGTACGAGATAGTCGTGCATTTTATTTTTCTAGCCGACCGTACACTTAAGAGCATCTTAGTATCCTTTTATGTAAATTACATGCAGTGATGCGAGAATTATTATTAAAAATGAGAAGTTAAAAGAGAGGTATTGGAGTACATTTCTATTTTTTTAAATGGAGAGCATTTTGTTAGAATATAATCTTTTTAAATAACGATTACAAAACATCATGATTTTTTAAAAGCGATGTAATTGAATTAACCATGTTTTTCACCAATAATTTCTTAAATATTGCATAAGAGACTTAAATAAGTTATGATAAGTCGATTGGTTAAAGCCAATTTTCGATTATTCGGATATTTCGGTGCAAACCCGCCGTTATTTCACGTTCCATTCCAACTTTAAGATCTTTTAAAGTTATCGTATTTTTGGTATAAGCTAATGACTTAACGTAACCCCAAAGAAAATATTCTAAAAATAAATAAATAAATTAGATGGCGCAACAGTCCGTTAAGAACTAGTGTCTAACAATTCTCAACCATTCCTGTGTGCGAGTACTCTTGTCAGGGATGAAGGGGACCTATAGCCGAATCCGAACGGCTAATTTTGAGAAACCACTTTTCATTACTAGATTTACCCTACTTAGATGATTTGTCAATTCCTCAGTAGTACCCATGTAAAGAACTTTAGATGGCACAGGCAGGGATTGAACCCAAGACCTCTGGCATGACAGTCGTTAAATTGCACGAACTTGCGCAAGAGGCAGCCAATCGACTGGTCCATTTCAAAGATAATACACTCATTAAACTTACTCTTCAATAAATAGATCGTAAGGTGTTCCTGCAGCACCATCCCGTTCAAAGTTAATGTGGTCTTTATTTATGCAAGTACTACCGCCGTAGGTTTTGACAGGGGGGGGGGTCATGTGGCTACAGTAACATTAGCTACTGCAGTATTTTTTACTTAACTTTATTTATATCATGATGAAAATGTTGGTTTTTTGAGGCATTGAATTCTACCCCATTTAACAATGTAACAATGCTATCAAGGCTAGAGTGAACAATACGTGCATTGAAAGTCAGACAGGTGATCATTAATACAGGCCTGATACACAGGAGTGTTTATTTGTAAGATGTCAAACTTCAACCTTTCCAGCACGTCTTGTATTGAAAGGCCCCAAATATAAGAAAATGATGAATATTTTTTAACAACTCAACAAGAATTAGACATTTTTTATACGAACCGAAATTATTTAAATCGGCTAAAGGGATTATTATTTTAAAGAAATGCAAAAATATATTTTTTATTGAATGGAACAAAATTTTAGAGAGTTTCATGAAAATCTATTGGACGGTATTGAGAAAATTAGAGTTATCTATTTTTAAACAAAAAATATGTACGGTGACTACTTTTATTCATGTGTCAACCTCAATTTCCAAGTTTGGATTCAATCTACGAAATCCTTAAAGCTGTAATCGCGACGACAAGCAGAAATACATGCAATTAAACGTATATAGACTCTTCTTCTGCATGCAATACCCGCCACATAATAAAAAGAAAAAATGAGATCACAAATGAATCTTTGGCTACAAAAGGCATACTTCCTCTGCCGATCATTGAGAAGCTTTTGGTCTGTGAGGTATTTTTTAATTTGATACTTGAATACAATAGGAAGGGAAGAAGAAGACCAGAAGACTTAAAACGGTTAAGTTGAGAAGGACAAGAATTATTCCTGGTAAATTTGTGAATTAATCGCAAGAGACAGTTATTTTGAAAAAAAAAATGATGTGTTCAAATCAGGCATTGAACCAACACCTCGTCTGGAATAACAGTCCTCAACACTATCACACCAAGGGTACTTTTAATGAAGAACGTAATGCATTTTTAATTTCTTAAAGGGTGCTGAAGAAGGTATCTTAAACTTAAAATCTACAAACAAAGTAAGAAGACTTGTTTTTTTAAATATGTGATGAAATTTAGTAGTTGTTTGCACAAACCTCTCAGTGGCAGCTTTATTGAATACTTGTATGTATAAATTATAAAAAAAATGGATTTACTAAAGAGGGCCGACTACTGACAACTCTAGTGGCCGACTACTGGAACTTAAGGGGCTGACTATACAAGAATCTGAATTTTCTCTGAATTATGGGTAATAATTTGTTTAAGGTACTGATTTAAACAAATATCTGCGAATGTTAACCAACCAGGAAAACTTAGTTTCACGTTCAACAACTAAAACATGGATTTTTAAGGCCCAGTTAATCCTAAAAATAAAGTTAAAGGTTATTCTTTTTGGCAGGAAACATATTAAAACGCACAATCTATTAAAATAAATAAACTAAGTGGCACAACAGTCCATGAAGAATCAGGGCCTAGTGACTTACAACTCTCAACCATTCCTGTATGCGAGCAATGTTGTCAGAGATGAAAGGGACCTACAGTTTATATTTTAACAAGGTTCTGAACAAAAGAGCCATAGTAAATTGCATGAGTGATGTCCTACACCTACAGTGAACATCTTTAAATGTGGGCTCAGTAGGACTGTGCTCATCCAATCACGACAAGATACAATATTTATAGGAGCTTTAACAAGCTTTTTATAGTAAGTCAAACAAATGTTTATTGGTCTTAAAGACCAAAATCTCATTATGCTTTGAGAAAAGAAAATTGATCTATGTCAGTCAGATGTTAATAAGAAAAGTCAAATTAAATGTTGTCATACCTAGTATACTGGCAATCACGTGTCAAAAACACACTTGAAATTTATTTAAAGAATCACATTATAGAAAAACTTATTTCTTTAAAGTAGATACAAGTGTATTCTTTTCAATTTAAGAAGATTCTTGCGAAACAACGTCAAATCAGGAATCAAAAAAAGTTGAAAAAAGAGGACAAAAAAATGCCTTAACTATTTATTTTTTTTGTTGGCCTATACCTAAACCAATAAAGGACAATATTATTAAACCTCCCCTGTCCATTTCATAGCCACTTTTTGCCTATTTTTTTTTTGAAGGAAAAGTGTGTCATTCATCTCTCCCCAAACGCAAATCTAATTTCATTTAGCCACTTTAACAAATTGTTTTGTGTTTGGGGCATGTGATTTTTTTGTATTCGTTTATTGTGTTGTTTTTTGTTTGTGTATAGGTACCTTTTACTCTATAAAACTGAAAAGGGAGAATGAGGATATTGTGTGTTTTTCTATAGAAGAATGACATCCCTAGGTTGGTTTAGGAGCTTTTATATAGGAAGGTGAATAAATATTAAAAGAGAACCAAATTTATTCTTTTATGAAAAATAGGAAAAAATAACACACACACACACAACAATAGAAAAAAAAAACAATATTACACGGAAAGACCCCAATAAGAGTAATAAAATTAAATTATGCATTTTTTGAGGCTGGATTTGATTTATGTTATATGGACATAGAAAATTTTGTTGTATTGAAAAGCTTCTTTTGCCAAAAATAATTCAGTGAATTGAAACCTAAATTAAGTGAACAAATAAATGAATTCATCACTCATTATAGTTTCTCGTGAGAAAAATATTTGATCTACTTACCGTAATATTGAGGGTTGAAAATAAATCATGTTCGAATATTGACGAAAAATTGAATTGCTATAGATCTGTTGGTCCTTCTTCCGTTTTATTATATAGTTTAAGCCTGCAAAAAGAAAAATATGTATAAGAATTAAAAATGATTTAAATCAGTTGGTCTTGGATTAAAATAATTTTCTTTTATAGTAATATAATTTATTTATTTATTCAGCTTAATATAAGCTATCATAACTCAACTTAACTTAACACTAGCTTAAAAAAAAAGATATTAATATCGTTTTGTAAAAGTAAGGAATCAGATGGAGTAGAAATAATCTTAAAAATGTTCTTATCATCCGCAAACATTAGGATATCTAAATTTTTTAATTTAAGACAGACATCGTTATAAGATAAGACGAAGAGAAGGGGGCCAAAGTGACTACCTTGTGGGACTCCAGAAGTTGCATGTATAGGATTGGAGACTGAGTTACGGAAAAGGACTCTATAAGTTCTATTCGCAAGATAGGAGCCTATCCAGTTTATAAATATAGATGGAAAGCCTAGAGCTCTTAGTTTAAGATAAATTATCTTTTGGGATATTTTATCAAAGGCTTAGCTGTAATCAGTGTATACAACATCAACTTCTTTGCCATTCTCAAGGGCTGACAAAACTTTGGATATAAATTCAATTATTTAGTCGTAGTTGATCTACCTATACGAAAACCATGTTGCGCGGGGAAGAATAAAGGCTTGCAATGGAAATAAACTAAGCCTTCAAAAAGTTTTGGAATGCATGAAAGTTTAGCAATAATATTTGTTAATTTCAGTTTTATTGCCTTGTTTATGAATATGAAACATAAATGAATCTTTCCATGTATGAGGAAACACACCTTGGGAAAAAGAAAGTTCAAAGAGTGCAGTTAGAGGCTTTGACAAAGAATGTATACATTTTTGTAGAACAACTGATGGGACGCCATCAGTACCAGGGCTAAAGTTTTCTTTGAGGCTTACGATTTTGGAAAGTACCATTTCTTTGACGATGAAAGGGAGGTTTGAGTGCAACTATCTAAATAACTAAAGTAGTGTGGATGAGGATCATGCAAATGTTCAGTATACGATTTGCTAAATTATTAGCAAATAGATTTGATATGGTTGTTGGATCAGAGGAGATTAAGTTGGAGAAACTCATTGAATGTGGAAACCCATCAGATTTTTGTTTGACATTTATAAACTTGAAAAATTTCCTTGCATCAGAAAGAAGGTTATTTTCTATTTGGTTAAGGTATTGGTTATAAAGGGATCCCCTTAATTCGGAGAAAGAATTATGGGCGAGAAGATAGTTGTTGTGATCAGTATCAGAGTTGGACTGTAAAAAGATCTTCCAAAGCTTGATACGAGTTTTTCTTAGGCTACGGAGCTCTCTGTTGTACCAAGGTGGAGCAGAGGTGAAATCTTTTCTACTAGAGAACGGTACTGATTCTTCAATACAGTACGAAAGAATCAAATAAAACCAATTTATAAGGGACTCAACTACTAAGTGGAGGGATCTTAATTGAAAGTCGGCTGAGGTAAGAAGATTGTTAAGTTTGGAGAAATCAGCTCTACGAAAATCATAACAATAATTTTCCATTTCAAAAAGTTGTTTTCAAATTCAATAGGGAAGGAAAGATGAAGGGGAGGATGTGGAAATGTTAATAGGAAGATTTCAATTTTGGTCACCAAAGAAATTTCAGAACAATGGAAGAAATCCTCTATTAACCTCATCCACAAAAAAGGCAAGACAGATGATATAAAGAACTATAAGCCCATTAGAATACTATTTTGCGTTTATAAAGCATTTAAAGAATGTCTGTTAAGTCTAATGAAAGGAAGGCTTGAATTCAATCAACATTTTGAGCAAACGGAGTTTAGGACTGGACTTCCAACAATGAACCAAATTAAAGAAAAGCATTATTATAATATAACGCTTTTATGTACCTACATATATTGTATTTATTGATTTCCCAAAAGCATTCGATGCAGTTGTAAAACCTTTTATTAAACAAGGTGTGGTATCGAAAATTGTTCGTATTCTGCAAAATATATACTGCATGTATTAAAACTGAAAGTATTGGACCAATATTTCATACGGCACGTAGAGTAAGGTAAGGTGACCTTTCACCGGCACTTATTTCCACAATTTTTAAAGAAATATTCCGTAATTTGAAATGTGAAATTAAAGTTTTATAAAAGAACGGCAGAAGATGATACTAATTTAATCTCTACATCCAGAAATTAATTGCAAATTTTGCTAAACGAACAATTTTTGGAATGTTGAATTATTGGCTTATCCACTTATCAACATAAAACCAAAATAATGTCTAGAAGGAAACGCTTCATACCGAAGAAGATGGTAAAACAAGCTTATACTCTTCAAACTTATTATATATGTAAGTATGTGTATAGAGCTAAGGAGATATAGTTATCGAAATACTATTTTATGAATTAAAAAATAAACCGCTAGAATAACTGCCATGTATAACACATCCTACTGTTGCATACACATAAACTCGCACCTACCATTATAACTATCAAAACAAGACCACACTGCTGGTAATTTTCAATTTACTCAAGAACTAGAAGACATAAAATCATCTAGTTTTTTTTGTTAAATAAAAGCAATAGTAAAGTATTGAAAAATTACACTTTAAACCTTTTTTAACTTTTGAAATTAATTTTTTTTAAAACTACACATAGTTTTGACTTGATTTAAAAACTGGTCAATAGAACAGATTGTTGGTTTTAAAAAAATATACATGCTAGTTGTAATTATTACCGTTATTTGTTTACTATTTTTTTTCATTTTAAATAATATTTTTTTTTTAAATTGCCCTTTCCGCTATTTATAATATCTTGTCGCCTAAGTTATCGTACTCTTGCCAAAATCAGTTTAAATAATTTAAAAGAAAATAAAACGTAATGTATTAGTTCTTTTTTTGAAATGAATATTTGCAGTTAGTTGATGTTTATGAATTACACATTTTAACTCGTGCTTAAGATATCGAAACAAAGTTTAATATTTCTTAAAAAATACACATTACTGATCATTAAATATTATTAAAAAAATATAAAAGACAATAATGTAATTACACTTCAAACATTTTTAGATTTTGTAGAAGACAAGATAAGAAACACAATTTTAGAAAAAAATTCATAAAAAATCTATCGAGCCATTCTTGACAAAAAAAACTGCCTAACGAGAATCTACTTGATCTTAACTTTCAAGTTTGAACTCAATAGCTTTGGCTATGGTCGGTACCATAGAATCCTGAATCAATTAACAATAACCTATCTTTTCGATATTGAATGTTATTTTCAAAAATAAAAATTTAAAAAAATGCGAACGAATTTACAATAAACAACAATTTGAATTCTCAAGATTTAAGGCGAACTTGATTATTAGTAAATCTTTTTATTCATCACAGATGTTGTCATGTGGATTTTTTTTCTTTAAATTAAGTTTAAAATAGTATTTTGCTGTCTTCCATAAGTATGAAAATTACTTGAAGCTTTAATGAAAAAAGAATCTAAAAAATATACGATCTTTTCATAATTAAAAAGTGCTTCAATTAGATTCCTGAGTCTCTCAATATTTTTTGTTATTCTCCCATCCGCCCTGAGTATGTTTACCTTGAAGTACAATACTTTATTTGAATCTCTACACCAGACGATCATGTGTCTTAGGAGGTATTCTCTATATTAAACTCTTTAATTTTTGTTTATATGTATATCATTCTAAAGAGAAATACAAGGGGTATCCCAAAAAAATGTATGTATTTGCATGAGTGAAGGGGAAAACAGATATTAAGATGAAGAAAAGGAAGACAAAAATCAAAAGGAATTTAAGTTCCTGAACAGTGGGAAAATTATGGGATTGTGAAGAATTATTACGAGTATGTTACAAGAATCTGATTTTAGTAAATTTGAAATAAAATATTAAAATGTGCTTCATGTTTTACCTTAGTCTGAGTATTTTCACTTGTTTTTTATTTCCTTGGCGTTGGTTTAAATTTTGCAATAATATTTGTTTGTCTGTTTAGAAGTTGTTGTTTCTTTCTATTTCTATTTTAGTCTGGAGACAAATATTACAAATACTTAAAGAATTGAGTAAAGTGGTATGGGTGAACATAGGCCTCTCAATACTGATAAATATTCTATGGTTTGACAAAAAAAAACAAAACTATATTTAAGTAATAGGGAATGAGAATATACCTATTTTCTATCATGTGCGCCTGGTGAATCTTATACAAATTTTATATAAATGAGCTTGAAGAATTTTAAGATTTACTAAGCATGCATGTTTTTTTTACTGGTAGGAAGAAATCAACTCAATTTATTAACTAACCAGTTGATATTGCGGACTGTTTTTTTTTGAAACCATACAATAAAGATCACCATTGATTGACTCAATCCTTCTAGTATTTGTAATGCTTGTCTTAAGAAAAAAATAGAAAGAGAAATTAAAGACAACTTGTAAAGAGACAAAGCAAAAAATTGTAACAAAGTGTAATAAAAGGGTATTATAAAAAAGTTAAAATTATCAGACTCAGTGGAAATATCAAGCACATTTCAATATTTTATTTGAAATTTTTTCAAAGTGCTCAATATCTCAATAAGTCGCTTGACTATTTAATGAACTAGGCTTTTTGTTTTCTTTTACTCTCTCCTTTTTTCGTTTTTGTTTTTTTGCTCTCTATTTCTGCATTCCCCTTTAACTACTCATGTGTACTGTTTGCATTATTTATGTCTGTATATTTTCCTGTTGTTTCCCCTCTTATAAGCTTTACAAGAGGGTCTGGTCTCTCCTTCAGTGTAGTTGAAAGAATACCTGCTAAGAAACTTGATCGCCTGGTGCCGCAGTTAAAATGTTGAACTTTTATAATAAATATGCGCCAAGGTGGGAGAAGAAAAAAATTGCGATTAATCAGACTCAGAAATTATTTTGAAGCTTTTTTTAAATAGTTCATATTATCACTCTCAACTTTTAAATTTCCTTTATATTGGTAGAAATTTTTAGCCAGAACCTGAATTCAGTGCATTTAATTTTATTAAGTCTTAAAATTAAAATCAGTTTTGAAAGTCAGTAAGTTCTTTCAATACAGTATGTTGACTTTCAAATTGCCTCCTTCAATGTAAGTAATCGGCATTGATAAAAATTATTTATTTCTTAATTCAAATATAACACCAAATTTAATTTAGGAAAAAAAGTCTGGAATACGACCCACACTTTTTCTCTTTGGGGCTCATTTGTCGATTTTTCTAAATCTTCAACAAAATATCGATAGCAATATTTTGTGTAAGTGACGAAAATTGATAGTTGATATCTTTCTTTGTTTTCATATTGCAAGACCGTTTCTTATAACTCGTAACTTGTTTGATACTTGTGTAGGTATTTTGTAAAAAAGTTGTCATTTGAATTTTTCTAAAAAAATTATTAATTTTAATCTTTCAAGAGGAAGTTATTGTAATGGGTCTGATTGTCAAATTGAAAATTTTGACGTTTCTAGACGTTTTAAGATCCCTAGAGTCAAAATAAAAGATTCTTAGAAAGATGTCTATGCGTGCGTGTGCACGTACAGTCGTACGTCCGTACGTTTGCGACGTTTTTTTCGTCGTCCATAGCTCAAGAACTAGAAGAGATATCGATTTCACATAAATTTTGTTCTACAGATAATAATGCAGAAAGATGCAGAAAGGGCTCTCAAGAAAATTGCGTTTTGGTTTTTTTACCATAGCAGTTTGAAAAAAAGGTGAACATTTTGGTTAACCCAAAAGTGCTAGAGACTTGAATTAAATTTTATATAATTTATTGTAACCTGATATCAAAGAAGTATATTTTTTTGAAAAATTCAACAAAATTTGTTTCCTCCAAAATTTTACGACTTAAATATGATTTCATCTTCAAAACAATTTTGTGCAACGAAGAATAATGTTTTTGACATCTGATACAATTTTGAGAAAAATCGAATTAACAGTTTTTTTTACAAAAAATAAAAACTTAAAAAAAAATTAATAAAAGTTGGTAAAAATTGATTTTCGACTCAAATATCTTTTTAAAACTTTGAGATAAAGGCTTTAAACTAATTTTATCTTATGAGAAATATTGTTTTGAACATTCGATAAAATTTTGAAAAAAATCGAATTGACAGTTTTTTTACAAAAAATAAAACTCTAAAAAAAACAGTAATAAAACTTGGTAAAAAAAACTTTCGACTCAAATAGCTTTTCAAAAATTAAAAATATTTTACTTATTTTATCACAGAAAATATTGTTTTCGATATTCACTTATTTCTATATAAAAATTCAACAGTCCGTTTTTTCATCAAAAATAAAATGTACAAAAAATAGTACGCAAATTTGGTAAAAACTGACACGAGTACGTATAGACAAACTTTTAAGCAAGACAAATCGACAGACGGAATGGGAAGTTATAAAAAAGAGGTCACATCCCAGCCTCTTTTTTAGTGAAGTAATTGGTGTTACTTCAAAATAGCCCTCGGTTTTGCTTGAAAATAAAAAAGAATAATAGTGAAACATTTTAAACATTTAATATTTTTTTTTTTAGGTAAAATATTAAAGCCAATTTTAGAATTTACTAAGCTTAACAATTTTAAACGATTTTAAAACCATAATATTCTTTAACAATATCCGAATGTTAAAATGACAGAATGTCTTCAACATTCATTTTAGCAATTTGCAAATTTCATAGAATTATTCTTAAAAGAGAAGTGGATGAAATGGCCCAGCCAAGAATTGGGAATTTCAATTAATCGGTCTGTTTAAGCGTATTTGCTTTGTTTATTTTCAAGAACTGTGAATTTTTGACATGTTTGGATGCTTGCTCCTTAATAAAAGCCAGTAATATGCTAGTTAGCAAAACAAAGAGAAAGGTGTACAATTGTTGGACTAGTTTATTAATTGTTAAACCCCTTACAACAGGTTGCTTAAAATGTCGCGCAAATATCTCTATTTTACAACACAAAATACCAGAAACAAAATAATTTGTTATATTAATCAATAAAACAATACCAAATTGAAAGAAAAGTACATACATATATATAAATCAGTTTAAATAATTGAAAAGAAAATAATATTTAAAAATATACCATTAATTTCTGAACAAAAACCTTCATGTATTAATTCTATTTATTTGAAATTGTTATAAATTAATATTTGATGCTTATTAATTACTCAATTTACATTTGTATTTCAGTACGGATGTTTTTTTCCAAAAAAACGCACGTATTGTTTCAAAAAATTCAATGTATCCCTCTGTTCGACATGTTAGGCAGTGATTTTTAATTTCGCAGTCCTTGATTGTTGACTTATAGTACTTTCGATGTTAATCGTTGTTAAAGCAAAGCCCCTCTCTCTTCTCTTTCCTTCATAAATATTACCTAAATAGCTATACTCATATCTTACGCAAGTTTTCTGCAGTATGTAATGAATTAAATTCCGATACCACCTACTTTCAACAACAAAACGCTTGCCCCTGCAACCAAAACAACAAAAACCAATTCTGATGCACAAACTGCAGTATAAACTAACATTTTCTTTTTGCCTTTAAAATTCCACCCGATTTCCGACATGACCCGGAATGTGAAAAATCGTTCAAAAACATTTCAATTTGTGTTGCAATTCGTGATGGCCATATGGGGAGGTACCTCAGCTGTGTATCGTACGTATGGCATACCGCACCCCTCAAACCCTTACAAACCCCACCAACTAAGGTACTACAACCATAAGCAACGTTATGTAGTTTCCGATATAAACAAAACAAAAAAAAACAACACCCTGCTAAAGACTAAAGCTCAAAAACATACCTCGCCTATTACAATATAAGTTGGGTTAGGCGCCTAGTTTTACGTTCATTGCTAAAGAAGCAGAGTACGCCTACGGCGTCGGTGGTGTGCACTCGGGTTGGTGGCGGTAGGTGCTGCTATTTGGTGCAAAGTTATAGTTGTTTTTGTATTTAGGTTCGTTTGATAGTTGAAACTTTAAGCGAGTTTATGCGCGGCGATGATGGTGGCGCGACGGTGGCGGTAGCAGCGTGGCCGGTAGCCAGCGGTAGTTAACGTTATAGACACCTGACATTGATTTACGTGCATCCGGTGTTAATACCGATATGCTCGTATAATTCGAGACCAAGAGGTGAGGTTAGTAACAGTTGAACCTTCCCATTATAAAAAGATAAATGCGATTAAATAAGGGTTTTTCGATAAACACAGATCCTTGGAGGGATATTTTTATTTTTTTTCCAAGCAAATATGAGAACTCTAAATTTAAATCAATATTGACCAAAAAATAACATCATAGTTTTTATTCGTATACAATATTTTTGAACTTTCAGTTTTGTTTTTGTGCTTAAAGTTTTTTTAGGGGGATAGGAAAGGGAACGTAGGTACATATGTACATATTTAGTTGACTGGAAATGTGATTGGAATGCCAGGACATTAAGGATTGAAAAGTTGAACGTTGATGGTGTAAAAATATGTGTTCAGCATTTAGGTTACAAATATAAACATTTCACTCGAGTGCCCGACTTTTTTCAAAAACTTTTTATTGGCCCGTTGCCAATTGAATTGAATTGAATTGAATTGAATTGAATTGAATTGAATTGAATTGAATTGAATTGAATTGAATTGAATTGAATTGAATTGAATTGAATTGAATTGAATCGAATTGAATTGAATTGAATTGAATTGAATTGAATTGAATTGAATTGAATTGAATTGAATTGAATTGAATTGAATTGAATTGAATTGAATTGAATTGAATTGAATTGAATTGAATTGAATTGAATTGAATTGAATTGAATTGAATTGAATTGAATTGAATTGAATTGAATTGAATTGAAATGAATTGAATTGAATTGAATTGAATTGAATTAAATTGAATATTATTAAATTGAATTGAATTGAATTGCTTTTTTTAAAGTTGTTTTATTTGTGATTTTGGTTAGTATAAATCATAATAAAAGCTTGTTTCTTTGTGACCTTGCATGGCTTACGGTTTTGAGGTAACAATGTTCAAACTACTTTACATTTCTCAGTGCATTTTATTAAATATTTTCCTCCTGACAAGTCAATTCAACATTTTATTTAATGCTGTGAAAAAAAAACCGTTTTAAAACACTTCTTTCCCTGAAAAACGAACAAATACAAAACATACAAAAAATTCCCATAAAATTAAGTTGTTATTACTCTTTGGAAATGTATTTATATTTCAGACAATGCAATCTCAAATCTGCAGACTAAATGATTTAAGGGTTGTCTCTTGGGAAACGCTAGTATATGATGGTATAGTATAGTTTTTATATTCGTATACTCGGCGGGTACTTCCTAACCATTGCTTCCGGTGCTTTGCTGATGGCCAAATAAAAATAAAAAATGCTTTAATACACAGAGGATATAAATAAACTTTTTCTAAAATAAAATATAAGCGAAAAATTCCACTACAACAAAAAAAAAACACCAAACAATCGCATGAAAATAAAGAAATACCCTTAGCGAACATGAAACACAACACTTTTATAAAGCAAAACACAATAAGGAAACCACTTTTATAAATCATCGGGAATGGCCTTCCATAACACTGACTTATATGCCCTCGTAAATAAAGTGAGTTTCATATTTTTGTTTTATTTTTCATCTCATACACTTCACATTCATATATATGTGGTAGGTACTATTATGATGAACAATGGCAACACGCATTCCAAAGCAGTTAACATTGCACGGCCAAGCCAATCCAGACCGGGCCAGGCCATATAACTATATTTATGAAGTGAACAAGATAGAACAAATATGAGCTACTGTGTGTCTTTGATTTTAAGACATTTGATTCATTGATAAATGTGTGGACTAAGAGCCTATTTTTCAGTCCTGGGGTTGAGAAATGTTTTGTTTTAAACAAGGAAGCTAAAATTCTGCTTAGACAATATTTTTTAAATAGTAATCGAAATCTTAATTCAAAACATTTTTACGTTGAACAAATGAATTAATTTCATAAATCACCACTACGAGGTTTGAAGATTTTTGTAATCGGTTCGATTTATTGAATTAAATTTTTAAAATTTTTCGACATTTCAAGTTCGTTACAATCTGAATCAGAGATGTTTGAGAGATGTCTGTATATTCATTCGTACGTACGTGACGCCATTTCTCTTCGTCCATATTTCAAGACATAGTAGAGCTATTGACTACACATAAATTTTGTTTTACAGATCATAACATTGAAAAATGCAGAAAGGATTATAAATGAAATGAAATGGGTGTTTTTTTCTTTTACCACAGCAATTTTAAAAAAGAGAAAATTTTGGCTGACCCCAAATATCTCACGAACCAATAACGCTAGTAAGTGACTTCAATAAAATTTTATGTTATATAATGTGACCTAAAATAAATTGGAATAATTTTTTAAAAAGAAATAATCGATTTGACAGTTTGTTTCCCAAAAAAAATTAAAAATGAAATAAAAAGTACTAAAAATTTGGTAAAAATGATATTCCACTCAAATATTTGACTTCAAAATTATTTTATTTTATGCAAAATTTTGTGTTAACATCAGATAGTTCTTGTCCATTTTTGAAGTAAAAAAAATAACTTAAAAGAAATGCTGTCAAAGTGAAACAAAAAGATGCTGGGATGCGACCCACACTGATACCTTCCCATCCTGTCTGTCGATTTGTCTTGCTGAAAAAGGTTTGTAGGTTTTGGTGTTTTGGTAAAAAAAGTTGTCAGTTGAATTCTTCTTAAAAATTTTTAAATAGCCAACAATATTTTGCAAATAACGAAATAGTTTGGTTTCAAAATCTATTTTATCAAAAATTCACTGAATATCGAGAATCAATTTTACGAACTTTTAGAAAAAAAAAACTTTAAATAATTTCAATACGATAATTTAAACAATAGTAACGAATGCTCAAAACAAGTATTTCTCATAAGATAAAATTAGATTCAAGCCAAGATCTCAAAGTTTAAAAAAAAAAATATTTAATTCGAAAATCAGTGTTTAAGTACTTATGTTAATTATTTTTTAGTTTTTTTGTAAAAAAAACTGTCAATTTGATTTTTCTCAAAATTGTACCGGATGTTGAAAACAATATTTCTTATAAGATAAAGTAAGTTGGAAGCCATATCAAATTTTTGAAAAGATATTTGAGTCGAAATCCAATTTTTACCAACTTTAAGTAATATTTATTTTTTAGTTTATAAAAAACTGTCAAATCGATTTTTCAAAGTCGTTATTTTGGTAGATGAAAAAATTTTGTATAAAGTTTTCCAGGTGACAAGTATTTTTTTTAAATTATTTTTATAAGGCTCGTAAGATGTTTGGAGTTAACCAACATTTTCACCCTTCTCTTAAACTGCTATGGTAAAAAAAACCGCCACACAATATGTGATTGAGAGCCCTTTCTGCATCTTATTGTTTTGTATCTGTGTAATAAAATTTTTTTGAAGTCGATATCATTTTTGATTCTTGAGCTGTGAACAACGAACAAATCGTCGCGAATGTAAAGACGTACGAACGTACGTACACACACACGCACAGACATCTTTCTAAAAATCTTTTATTTCGACTTTAGGGACCTTGGAACGTCTAGAAACGTCAAAATTTTCAATTTGACAATCAGACCCATTACAATAACTTCCTCTGGGAAGATAAAAAATTAATAATTTTTTTTAGAAAAATTCAATTGAAAACTTCTTTACAAAAAACCTACAAAAATATCAAACAAGTTATAAGAAACGGTCTTGCAATCAAGCATTATGAAAACAAAGAAAGATAACTATCAATTTTCGTCACTTACACAAAATTTTGCTATCGATATTTTGTTGAAGATTTAGAAAAATCGACAAATGGGCACCAAAGAGAAAAAGTGTGGGTCGTATCCCAGACTTTTCTTTCCAAACTAAATTTGGTGTTACATTTGAACTAAGAAATAAAGTAACTGAGTTAAATAATATATTTGTCAAAAAAAGTGTATATATAATGTTTATCAATGCCGATTACTTACGTCAAAGGAGTTATTTTGAAATTCAACATAATTGAAAGAATTTACTGACTTCGAAAACTAATTTGAATTTGAAGACTTAATAAAATTTAATGCACTGACTTCAGGTTCTGGCTAAAAATTTCTACCAATATAAAGGAAATTTAAAAGTTGAGAGTGATAATATGAACTATTTAAAAAAAGCTTCAAAATAATTTCTGAGTCTGATTAATCGCAATTTTTTTCTTCTCCCACCCTGGCGCATATTTATTATAAAAGTTCAACATTTTAACTGCGGCACCAGGCGATCATGTTTCTTAGCAGGTATTCTTTCAACTACACTGAAGGAGCGACCAGACCCTCTTGTAGAGCTTATAAGAGGGGAAACAACATTAAAACTTATAGACATAAATAATGCCAACAGTACACATGAGTAGTTAAAGGGGAACGCAGAAATAGAGAGCAAAAAAACAAAAACGAAAAAAGGAGAGAGTAAAAGAAAACAAAAAGCCTAGTTCATTAAATAGTCAAGCGACTTATTGAGATATTGAGCATTTGAACAAATTTTAAAATAAAATATTGAAATGTGCTTGATATTTCCCCTGAGTCTGATTATTTTAACTTTTTATTATTACCGTTTTATTACACTTCGTTATAATTTTTTTCTTTTTCTCTTTACAAGTAGTCGTTAATTTCTCTTTCCATTTTCTTCTTAAGACAAACATTACAAATACTAGAAGGATTGAGTCAACCAATAGTGATCTTTATTGTATGGTTTGAAAAAAAAAAACAACAACTACACGCTTCTTTGGTAATAGCGTCTGAGAAAGTACCTGCTTTTTATCATCTTCGCCTGGTGAATCTGATACCAATTTCCTATGAGCATGAAGAATTTTAAAATTTACTCGGGCCTAGTGTTTGTTTTAATTTACTACATAGAAGATGAAGAGAGCGATTTGTCATATGCCTCTTGTAGCTTGCTTGTAAAATTAATATCTCCTCTACAAAGAATGTTTAAAATTAAAAAAAAATATAACAAACAGAGAGAAGTAAAATGTTAAAAAGAAAAGAAAAGAATATGTCCTCCTACAGTAGAAGCTAGTAGACTCTTCATTGCTTTGAGTGACTGCAACTATTATAGTCGAAGTCAATTAATTACAATTTTAACTAAAAGTTGAAGGTCGTAAAAAAATGTTAAAACAAATATTAAAAGTAATGTCTTGAAGCCAATTAAGGAAGAAAATTGAAACATAGTTGATTTATTCCAGTCTATTTGTTTTTTTTAAAGTTTCCAAATTTATTGTCAAATTTTGAATTTGAAACAAATAAATTCTTTTGACGTTAGTAATTCTTGGTAAGCGTCAAAGTCAAAGTCAAATCACGAGCTTAATCTTTTTGTTATACTAAGTTAACTATAATGACTGTAGTCACTCAAAGCCTTAAGAAGTCTGTTGCGTATGAGGAGCAGGTACTCTTTTCCTTTCAAATATTTACTTGTTGGTAATATATTTCTTAAATTTCCTACTCATTACCTTCTTAGTCAGCATCTAGGGATCAACAAGACACGTGAAACAATGTGCTTTCTTCCTACCATTGTAAGAAAAAAAACATGCACGCTAAAGAAAATTTTAAAATTCTTCAAGCTCATTCATAGAAATTTTGTTTAAGATTCAGCAAGCGAACATGATAGAAAATACCTTATTACGTTAATGTAGTTTTTGTTAATTTTTTTTTTTCAAACCATAGAATATTTATCGGTATTGAGAGGATTATAAGTTCGCCCATACCATTTTATTCAATTCTTTAAGTATTTGTAATATTTGACCCTAGATATAGAAATAGAAAAGAACGGCAACTTCTTAATAGACAAATAAATATTATTGTTAAGTTTCAACAAACGCCAAGGAAATAAAAAACAAGTCAAAATACTCAGACTAAGGTAAAACATAAAGCACATTTTAATATTTTATTTCAAATTCACTTAAATCAGATTCTTGTATGATTCTCCACAATCCCATAAGAAATTTTCCCACTGTTGAGGAGGTTAAATTCCATTTGATGTTTTTTTCTTGTTTTTCTTCTTCTTCAGATCTCTTTTCCCCTTCACCTATTCATGCAAATACACTTTTTTGGCGTACCCCTTGTATTATTATTTATTTATTTATGTTTTGCTTTATTTATTTTTCTATTCTGATCAACACCATGTAGATGTGGTCACTCCTTTAATAGTATTGGTGATCGTTCTTTACGTACATTTCTCTTTAGAGTTATTTACATGTAAGCAAAAATTAAAGAGTTTAACATAGAGGACAAAAGAATGCCTCCTAAGTCACATGATCACCTGGTGTGGAGATTCAAATAAAGTATTGTACTTAAATGGTAAACATACTCAGGGCGGATGGGAGAATAACAACAAAAATTGTGAATCTAATTGAAGCACTTTTCAATTATGAAAGGATTGTATAGTTTTTAAATCCTTTTTTCTTTAGGACTTTAAACTTTAAGTAATTTTCATACTTATTCAGGACAGCAAAGAACTAGTTTTAAATGAATAGTTGCATTTAAAGAAAAAAAAATCCACAAGACAGTATCTGTGATGAATAAAAAGATTTACTAATAATAAAGACTTCGCCGTATATCTTGAGAATTCTAATTGTTGTTTATAGTACATTTTGTTCGTAATTTTTTTTTTAATTTTTTGTTTTGAGAATAACATTCAATATCGAAAAGATATGTTACTGCAAGTTGATTTAGATTTTCAAAAATGCATTTGTGCTGTAAATAAGCAAGTGCTTGATTTACATTTCTACAACTTTAATGAAATAACTGGAGTTCAGTTTTACCATTACATAAAATATAAAAAAGAGGCTGGGATGCGACCCACACTGATAACTTCCCATCCCGTCTGTCGATTTGTCTTGCTTAAAAGTTTGTCTTTATGTACTCGTATCAATTTTTACCAAATTTGGGTACTCTTTTTGTAGATTTTATTTCTTATATGAACTGTATGACTGTTGGATTTTTATATAAAAATTACTGAATATCGAAAACAATATTTTCTGTGAAATAAAATAAATTTCAAGCCAATATTTTTAAGTTTTGAAAAGCTATTTGAGTCGAAAGTAAATTTTTACGAAGTTTTAGTATTGTTTCTTTTTTTTTTAATTTTATTTTTTGTAACAAAAACTGTCAATTCGATTTTTTTTAAATTTTACCAACAATATTTCTTATGAGATAAAATTACTTTAAAGCCAATACTTAAAATTTTTAAAGAAATATTTGAGTCAAAAATCAATTTTTAATGACTTTTATACATTTTTTTTAGGTTCTTATTTTTTGTAAAAAAAATGTCAATTCGATTTTTTCAAACTTTAATTGAATGTTGACAGCAAGATTTTTTGAAAGATAAAAGTAAATTAAAGCCAATATCTCAAAGTTTTGAAAAGATATTTGAGTCGAAAATCAATTTTTACCAACTTTTATACTTTTTTTTTTAGGTTTTTATTTTTTGTAAAAAAACTGTCAATTTGATTTTTTTCAAACTTTAATTGTATGTTGACAACAAGATTCTTTGAAAGAAAAAAGTCAATTAAAGCCAATATCTCAAAGTTTTGAAAAGATATTTGAGTCGAAAATCTATTTTTACCAACTTTTATAATTTTTTTTTAGGTTTTTATTTTTTGTAAAAAAAACTGTCGATTCGATTTTTTTCAAACTTTAACTGAATGTTGACAACAAGATTTTTTGAAAGATAAAAGTAAATTAAAGCCAATATCTCAAAGTTTTGAAAAGATATTTGAGTCGAAAATCAATTTTTACCAACTTTTATACATTTTTTTTTTAGGTTTTTATTTTTTGTAAAAAAACTGTCAATTCGATTTTTTTTTCAAACTTTAGCTGGATGTTGACAACAAGATTTTTTGAAAGATAAAAGTAAATTAAAGCCAATATCTCAAAGTTTTGAAAAGATATTTGAGTCGAAAATCAATTTTTACCAACTTTTATAAATTTTTTTTTAGGTTTTTATTTTTTGTAAAAAAAAACTGTCAATTCGATTTTTCTCAAAATTTATTCAGAATGTTGAAAACAATATTTCTTATAAGATAAAATAAGTTTGAAGCCTAAATTTAATGTTTTTGAAAAGATATTTGAATCGATATTCAATTTTTACGAACTTTGAGTAATGTTTTTTTTTAGATTTTTATTTTTTATAAAAAAAACTGTCAATTAGATTTTTCTCAAAATTTTATCAGATGTCAAAAACATTATTTTTCGTTGCACAAAATTGTTTTAGAGATAAAATCATATTTCAGTCGTAAAATTTTGGAGGTGACAAATTTTTTTTTTCAGTTTTATTGATTAAAAAAAAAAAACGTTATATTGATTTTTTTCAACAAATATACCTGTTTGGTATCACGTTACAATCTATTATATAAAATTTAATTCAAGTCTCTAGCGTTTTTGGTTCGTAAGATATTTAGGGTTAACCAAAATTTTCACCTTTTTTTCAAACTGCTATGGTAAAAAAACCACCCACGCAATTTTCTTGAGAGCCCTTTCTGCATCTTTCTGCCTTTTTATCTGTATAACAAAATTTGTTTGAAGTCGATATCTCTTCTGGTTCTTGAGCTATGGACGACGAAAAAAACGTCGCGAACGTACGGACATACGGACGTACGGACGTACTAACGTACGTACACACGCACGCACAGACATCTTTCTAAAAATCTTTTATTTCGACTCTAGGGACCTTGAAACGTCGAGAAATGTCAAAATTTTCAATTTGACAAATCGGACCCATTACAATAACTTCCTATGGGAAGTTAAAAATATTAAAACATTAGTTTAACTTTTGACACACAGGAACTATAATCAAGCGCAAGTATTGTAGTCTTTTAAAAATGTCAGAATCGAGATTTTATTCAAACATGATACTACAATGGATCTCGAAATAAGTGGTACCGGCGATATAGCCAAAGCTATTGAGTTGAAACTTGAAAGTTAAGATGTTTAGCACATTCTAGTTAGGCAGTTTTTCTTTTTTTTTTCAAAAATAGTTCGATAGTTTTGTATGAATTTATTTATAGGCATACAATTGTGTTTCTTAACTTGGCTTCTACAAATTTAAAAATTTATCAAGCGCAATTACATTATTGTCTCTTATATTATTTAAACAATATTTGATGATTAGTAATGTGTATTTTTTTATTTTCATCTTAAAGAGATATTTTGAGTTTGAACAATCATGAGCATTTTTAAAGGGGTATATTTAAAAAAAAATGTATAAGTGAGATTTGAATTAAGAACGTTTTTGTCATTTAAGATAGTATTGTTTTGTGGGACACACGTGATTTTGTTGACGAGTGTATTCAACTGAATATACTTGCAAATAAAATAAAACCGACAAAAACACAGCTTACGTAAAGGGTGTTTTCAAACTAGCATTAATATGTACATCCATTCCCAAAAATATATGAAAAAAGCCCTTAAAAATATTATGGAAATGGCTTTTATATAAAAGATCAGATTTTTATTGATACTGGAGACTAATTTTATTAATTATTAATTAATTAATCATTTTATGACGAATTAAACCCCAAAGGGGATTGCTCATTTTATAAGGGACATCCGGCCCGGAGTGTACACCAATGAATTTGGTATCAAATTAAAGGTTGTTCTAAGCCGGATATATCTGAAAAAATATTTTGTCGATAACTCATGGGAGATCCGAGATATTTGAGATTGAAGTTCGAAATGTCCAACCATTAAAAATCTGCACTTTTTCGACATAAATGCTAATATCTTTGGATACAGAAAAGTTAGAAAAATCAAAAAGGTATTAAAATAAAGGTGTCAAAAATATCTTTTAAATAAAACTAAAATTACATTTCTATGATTTATATATTTTGAGTTATTTTTAATCAAACCTTTGAATAACAGCATTTTTTAGGCAAACTTTTGTACAATAATATCTTTTAAAATTCAATGATGATATTAATTTTTTTTGGCACCAATAAGTGGCTTAGTTCACAACCTTTATTTTCATATAGTATAATTGTTGAAAATATATGAATATTATAAGTGGCAACACAGGTTGTTGTTATCTACTTTTAGCATCCTCTTTATCATATCATGTACTTATGTAATTTTTCTTCTTATCTTTTAACGTTATTTCTGTTATACATAATTGAATTAAATAAAGTCAGTCTTGTTCTGGAACTTCAATAATAATTTTTTAGGGTTTCTTTAACAATTTATTCATTTTGCCAAAAATAATTCACAAATATGCTTTCAAAATACAAACAAATCTTATACCTAACACAAAAATAAAAATAATTCTTATAGTAAAAGTGGAAAAATTAAAACAAAAAATAAATAATTCTTATTAAAGTGGTAGAAATACTAGAATAAAAAAAGTTGTTATCACAATATCGACAAAACAAAATTAAATTAATTAAAAGAAAAATAATAAATAATTATAAATTAAATAATAATTCAAAGAAAAATAAATAATTTTAATGGCAATCATAGGTCACTGGTTGTTTAAAAATTGAGAAGGGGGTCTTAAATTACTCTCATATCTTGCCGAACTTAAAAACCATATTATGGTCATAATATGAGCGCAGCATCCAACCGTTCTTCGACCTACTATGCAATAGCAATAATATTGTTCAATCGCTTCTCTGCCCTGTTGATTATTATTGTATAAAATGTAAACAAAATATACTCTCCGGCTTATATGCCTGCTCTGAATCCTACCACGTAATAATTTAGCATATCTTGTAGAGGGTAAACCTTCTGGGAGACTGCTGGTTGGGTCCATGTTTATTTCTATAAAATATGAGCCATCATTTCGGATATGCTCCCCGTAATAAGATCGCGCTTGTTTCAATTGATAGGTTCCACAACTAAACAAAATAGGTTCATTATAACTTAAGCGTGGGAAAGAAACATTATTTGTGTTTATATCTATATTACTAAAACGGAAAAAAACTTATTGACAGATATTTAATAGCGTGAGTGGTTAACTCTTTCCTGTATGTTAACCTTATACCGCTCACATGCTACTCTTCTAACATTATAGTGTTTGTTAGGTATAAGATTTTGTTTGTATTGTGGGAGCATATTTTTGAATTACTATTGGCAAAATAAATAAATTGTTGAAGAAACCCTAAAAAATTATATTATATGAAAATAAAGGTTGTGAACTAAGCCACTTATTGGTGCCAAAAAAAATTAATATCATCATTGAATTTTAAAAGATATTATTGTACAAAAGTTTGCCTAAAAAATGCTGTTATTCAAAGGTTTGATTAAAAATAACTCAAAATATATAAATCATAGAAATGTAATTTTAGTTTTATTTAAAAGATATTTTTGACACCTTTATTTTAATACCTTTTTGATTTTTCTAACTTTTCTGTATCCAAAGATATTAGCATTTATGTCGAAAAAGTGCAGATTTTTAATGGTTGGACATTTCGAACTTCAATCTCAAATATCTCGGATCTCCCATGAGTTATCGACAAAATATTTTTTCAGATATATCCGGCTTAGAACAACCTTTAATTTGATACCAAATTCATTGGTGTACACTCCGGGCCGAAAATGAGCATACCCCTTTAGCTATGAAAAACATCCCCAAGTCTTTGAAATGATATTTGTGAGTTTTACTTATCTAACTTGGTAAAAAAAATGCCAAATCGTTCTTTTTTCATTTCAACAGTTTATTTGGTTGGGTGTATGCAAAGTTTTGTTTGCATTTAAAGAACCTGTGATACAACAACATTTTCACTACCTAATACATACAAAAATTGGTCTTATTGCAGTCTACAATAGTTAGATAAGATGGTGCACACTAGAGGATTTAGGGTAAATGCGGGGTTGAGTGAAATGAGGCCAATTCTTGAAAAGTAGCACCACTTTTTACTTTATTTTTTGGTAACTTTTTTCATGCCTTTTTGAGAACTTATTTCATTTTCGAACTTGCATATTATTCGTATAATGCAAATTCAATAAGAACTAAATTAAAGGTTTTTTTTTTAATATTTAACACAAAAATCTAACGTTGTCAATTGTGCAACTTGGTTAAAATTTGACCCTAATAGACGATATAAATAAATTAACCAAATCTCATTCCACGCATGAATCTGATTATTGATTTGTAATTCTAGCCGTAGTGGTAACAAAATCAAGGTGTTTTATGTAACCTTGAAAAGTTTCATTTCCATCTATATTAATAATATCCACTAATTAAAAAATCGTGAATATAACCTTTAAGAGCAACATATTTTTGAATGCGTTTTCCTACCGTCATCGTCGCGTCGCCAGCGTGTCGTCCTTTTTGAATTCAACGCAATATCTATAATTTATTTTGTTTCCCCACGGAGAAATCCTTTTTTCAAAGTACCTACTTACCGTACCTTCTATCATAAAATAGAAATAGAGGTAGTCGTAGAGTCATAGTCGTATCACATTGCATAAACATTTTTGAATAATATATTGCCATCTCCCCTCTGTGTTAAATAAAAATTCATAAATTTGACTATACGTACTATAGAAGTACTACCTGCCAGTAAAGTCTGGTGCAGTAGGGACTAGGGTACCGTACATACTATAGCTTATAGCTATCGCCTTCGCATATATCGTAACGCAATACGCTTTTCTTACTTCTCGTGCTAATGTATTTCGTGAGTTGCATTTTCAAAATAATATTTTATGACTATTTTGCCTGCTGGCAAATTATTAAATCGACATAACACAAGGACCAGGACAAGGAGAAGAGATGGTGTTGGAGCGCTTTGAGGTACCTATAATATAAGGATTCTAATGCATTTCCATCTGCTCTCCTGATGGTGCATCGTACAAAAAAAACGTGGGTGTCGTTTCAAGCTATAAAAAAAAGTGGAATATATGCGATATGTACTTCTATAATATTTGAAAAATTATTACGAAACTAATATGCAATATGCCATCATGCATTGCACTTGCGGATAGGTACCTATAGCTTCAATGTATTCGTATATCTATACGTAAACACATATAATCTAGGACAACATGCACAAGAACATCAAGACATCAGCTTCTTGTTTTCGCATTTATATTAAAAATTTACAGTTTTAAGGACACGTTGCTGGTAGTAAAGGTAAAACAGAGCTTGATGCGGTGCGGCGTGGTTTCATTTTTGGGTTTCATTATTGAAAATTTGATGACTTTTTATAAAATGGCAAAAATTTACTTTAGAATCAATGTGCTCCATTTTGTTAAAATTTAAGTAACAAATTCCTAACACTAAAGAGTGAGCACAATAATTCCCAATAAAAAAACATTACATTCTTTTAATATATTTTCAATATATATAAGGGGTGTTTTTTTTGAGTTATAAAACTTTAAATTGCACTACACTACTTTAACTAGCAGCCATTTTGACAGCTGTCAAAGTGATTTATTTTTATTTTCCTGGTTGGCCATTTCAACAATTGAAGTCACATGAACATTTATCAAGGCGTAGATTCGGTGCATAGCCCAAAACGATTGTTGTGTTGCTTTAGTAAACAACCGTAATTTAAAAGTGGAGACTTGGACAGTTTCCCCTTTGAATTTGTTTTCGGATCACAAGTGGATTTTTTTCAAATTAATTTCAAGTCGAAAAACCCTCCGCCTTATAGAAATCCCAAAAGAACTGACTGGAAGAAATTCAGTCAAGTTGCTAATTCCAAACTAAGCAACTTACCAAATCTCACAGAATCGATAGGAGACCTTGAATCAAAGGTAAGAACCTTTGAAACTTCTATAAGTACAACTTTAAGAGTATCTTGCCCAGTTAAATATAGCCGTAAAACCCTTCCTTCTTGGTTTAATGAAGAACTGTCCAGTCTTATTAAATGCCACAAACATAAGTTTTACCAACCGTATAAGGACTCTCTTAAAATTTACAAGCAAGCCCTGTCATCAGCCAAAAGTCAAGGCTGGAGAGAATACTGTCAATCAATCGAAGACATAAAGGAACATTGTAATTCATTTCTAAAAAATCCTGATGGAACCTGGACAGCCTCTCCAGCTGAATCTCTTGAGCTACTGATGAAGACGCACTTTCCGGGTTGCGAGAGTGATAACCCTGAACCGCTTGAAACCACAGAGCTAAACGCAGCTCATATGGAGCAAGTCAATTCCGTTATAACCAGAGAAAATATTTTGTGGGCCATCAATACTTTTTCTTCATATAAATCCCCAGGCATGGATGGCATACTGAAAGTTATGCTTCAAAAGTTGCATGATGTGGCAGCTCCATGGCTGGAACAAATTTTCAAAGGATGCCTCCTTCTCAAACATGTGCCCATGTCGTGGAGACAGGTCAAAGTAGTTTTTATCCCGAAAGTGGGTAGGCGAGGTCACGAATCCGCGAAGGATTTCAGACCAATAAGTTTAACATCTTTTGTGCTTAAAACCTTGGAGCGTATTCTTGATTACCATATTAGAGAAATCCTAGTTGGACGACCTATTGAAAGCTCTCAGCATGCTTATCTTAAGGGCAAATCTACGGAGACTGCCCTCCATGAGGTAGTGCGTACTGAAGAACAAACAATCCTTTATACAAAATTTACTCTTGCCACCTTCCTAGACATAGAATGTGCTTTTAACAACGTCCTTACCAAATCCATAGAAGAATCGCTCGTTAAGCTCGGTGTAGAAGACTTCAATCGAGAATGGATTATTTCCATGCTCAGTGCTAGGAAGATTCAAGCCACTCTAGGTAATACAATCGCAAAAAAACACGTGAGTAGGCGAATACCCCAGGGCGGTGTTCTTTCGCCTCTTCTATGACTTCTGGTCATGGATACAATTCTCGTTAAATTAGAGAGATGTGGAGTAAAGGCGGTAGCCTATGCGAATGATTTGGTGCTATTGGTGTCAGGAAAGTACACCTCTGTGATAAGTGAAATCACGAAATCAGCTTTGAAGAAAGTTAGCAACTGGGCCACAAGTTGTGGACTAGGAGTTAACCAAAGTAAAACTCTTTACCACCAAACCTAAAGAACCGCCCTTCACGCTACCTCGACTCAACGGTCAAATCCTATCATTGTCTTCCAGTGCAAAATATTTGGGAGTCATACTCGACCCTAAACTAAACTGGAAACTAAATATTGAAGTACGGGTTAAGAACGCCTGTGTTGCCTTCTACGGCTGTAGCAAAATTTTCGGCAAAAAGTGGGGACTTCAGTCGAAGATGATTTTATGGACGTATACAGCCGTAGTACATCTAATCTTAACATATGGTTCGATTGTGTGGTGGCCTGGTCTTAGCAAAGCCTATAATATTGATAAGCTAAAGAAGGTTCAGAAAATAGGTTGCGTGGGCACCACAAGGACCATGCGTACTTGCCCAATGGACGCTTTAAACGTTATTTTGGATCTTCTACCAATCAACCTTTTTATTGAATACATAGTTTCCTGCAGCGCTATTAGGCTGAAGGAATCAAACAGCTGGTTATCAAAACCTTATGGTCACAGCAACACAACGAAATTGATTCCCTCAGATATTATCTCGGTAGACACTGACTACTGCACTCCTACTTTGAGCCTTAGCAAGAGTTTTAAGGTTATTTTCCCATCCAGAGAAGATTGGCAGGATGACATCGTGTCTATTGGTTTCGACACAACCATCTTTACTGACGGCGCAAAGATTGAGTGCGGAGTTGGTTCTGTGATCTTTTCTGAGTCCCTAAATAAAGCCAAATCGTTTTTCATGCTGAACTGCTGGCAATAAAGGAGGCATGTAAGATATTTAAACAAAATCCAAACCAAAACCGAAATGCGGTTATCTTTACAGACAATCAGGCAGCTGTCAAAGCCACTAACTCGGCCATATCCTCATCTTAATTGGTCCAGCAAATGTCGCGTTGAGCTTGCGAGCCTGAATATTATCCTCGGTGTCACGCTGATCTGGGTTCCAGGCCATAGTGGTATCGTGGGAAATGAACGGGCTGACGAGCTAGGCAGGCAAGGATCAGCCCTTCATAGCTCACTTGCGGAAATGGTTAACATTCCTCTTGGTGCTATGAAGGGTTAAATCTTTTCTATCTACCAAACTGAATCAAACCGAAGGTGAAGCAATGTACCCAACTGCATAGTATCTAGGAAGATATGGCCCACCTATAATAAAACCCGTACAAAGGATCATCTATGCAGGCCAAGGCAAGACATAGCCAGGATTGTTGCGGTTTGTACCGGACATTGGCCTATAGGAGTTCACGCAGAGAAATTGGGTATCTCCTACAACACCCCTTGCCGTAGTTGTTGTGACCGAAGAGAATGTGAAACGATAATCCATTTCCTCTGCAATTTCTCGACAAACCCGCCATATTTGAAGTGACGATAACCCTTAAATGTATATTGGGACACCGTTGAATTCACTAAAACTGACTGTTTGGTTTGTCTTATTGGTCGGGGGGAATAATTGAAGTTCATTAATTTAAAAACCATGATGTGCAGAAGATAGTAACGGCACAATATGTGACAAACCTCGTGAAACAATTGATTTATTGAAGGAAGCATTTGACTGAGCCGTAAACTGGACTTGAAATATTTTCTGTTGGGATATGTGAAGTAGCCTGTCTACACCGCCGTTAAGCCTGAAACGATTGCAGACTCTGAGGAGAACATTCGCATACTTTATGCAGAAATCAAAGTCTATTCAAATTTTGAAGTCAATATTGAACACATGAAGTCAATATTGGGACATAGACAACAAATTGTTTATCGGTATGTGAATAAGGATGAATTAAATAAGCTGTACTCAACTCGCTTTATATAATCGCAGATATTTTTCGTGACAAAAATTGTGCTTTTTAGACTCTAGGTGTGACATGAAGTTGAATTAAGCGAGGAAAGGGAATAGATTGAAAAAGTCCTATGTAACAAATTCTATTAGAAATTTCCTTTAAAACTTTACATAGGAAGTTATTGGAATCGGTTTGATTTATCGAATTTTTGTCTCTAGAATCTAATTAAAGGGTTTAAATAGAGAGAGATCTGTTTATGTGTGTGTACACGCTTTAACAATTTGAGAAATTTTTGTATAAATCTTGGTTTTTTGATTAATTCAAATTTGTTTGTTGAGCTCTGACGCAACAGCTGTTTTACAGCAGTCGGCTTGACCTCAGAGTAAACGTAATTTACTACATGGCCCTCATACAGCCGATGATCGTTTATGGTGGTTCAATGTTGCCCCTTCCTAGATGGAGAAGTTTCGGGTGTTCGACTGGCAGTGTTTAAGACGCTGTACCGGCTTATATCGAACAGCCGAATCTTCGGGGATCGAATCAACAGAATTGACAAATTCGTGATAAAACTCGTTCGATATCGCATCGCAAGAGATATGTCTTCGACTAACAATTTAATTTTAAGCATGTTCTACTCGAAAAATGATTGTTTTGAAAGTGCAAGCTTGAGCTTCATTCTACCAGAGGCATTCCTCTTTTTAGATAGTTTTTTTTTATAATAAGCGCACACTGAAACTCATAATACTACCCTTATTATGTGTGAGCACTAGTAAAGGGAGAGAGGGGTTGAAAGAAGCTGTCGGTGCACATTGGTTTTGAATTAATGAATATAGCAATGGCTGGTAAAGAAAGACTGTGACAGGGCATTCCTCATTCGTATAGTACGGCTTAAAAACGAATCTCTGTACTTGACAGTTCGACGAAGTTTAGATCGTGGGTATATTGATGAGCATTTCTAGAAGCGAGAGTATTACGGTTGAACTGTTTAAGGGGAGGAATGCAACTGGCTATTTCTCTAGAGCATAAACCATTAAAATAACGGTAAAAGAGGGTGAGACAAGAAACATTTCGACGATGTTCATGATGGTAATATCACCAATCAATTTAAATGCTCTACATTCAATACTGTTCAAGAGGTTTAAGTAAGTTGCAGGAGCATCAGCCCAGATATGTGAGTTACACTCAAGCTTTGGACGAATATAAGTCTTGTAGATAACAGTCAGATCAGAGGGAGAGAAAAACTTCTTGCATCGCCTTAGAAAACCCAAACATCTTGCGGCACTATTGGCGACATGGCGTATGTATAGTTGGTGAGAAACATACCGGTCTGATACTGGATAGATTGGCAGTTCTGCTAATCTACCACTTCAGACGACTTACGGCGGATAGGTGACTCCTGTACAATCGGGACGTCATGGCACAAGGTGGAACAGAGCTTCTTTGATTCATGAGGGCTGTGTCCGAATGGGACCGAACTAGTAGGGTTAAGCAGGAAAACCAGTTTTGGTGGCTTCAATCGGCACTTGATAGTGGATAGTCGGAGTGGTTTTGGCGGGCTTACTTACTTGTTTTATTGTCTTAAGGTTTTTGTGTAGAATAGGCATGGTGGCACAAACAAACAAATAGACAACAAAAAAAAAAATATAAAAAAAAGAGGATGGGATGCGACCCACACTGATAACTTCCTATCCCGTCTGTCAATTTGTCTTGCTTAAAAGTTTGTCTATATGTACTCGTATCAATTTTTACCAAATTTGCGTACTATTTTTGTAGATTTTATTTTGTATGAAAAAAACAGACTGTTGGATTTTTATTTAAAAATTACTGAATATCGAAAACAATATTTTCTGTGAAACTAAATAAGTTTGAAGCCAATATTTCAATTTTTTTGAAAAGATATTTTAGTCGAAAACCAATTTTCATATACTTTTGTAATTTTTTTTTTAGGTTTTATTTTTTGGTACAAAAATTGTCAATTCGATTTTTTCAAAATTATAATAAATGTTAACAACAATATTTTTTGAAAGAAAAAAGTAGTTTAAAGCTAATATCTACAATTTTTGAAATGACAATTGAGTCGAAAATCAATTTTTACCAACTTTTATAAAAATTTTTGTAGGTTTTTATTTTTTGTAAAAAAAACTGTAAATTCTATTTTTCTCAAAATATGTCCTAATGTTGAAAACAATGTTTTTTATAAACAAAAATTAATTTAAAGCTTTTATCTCAAATTTTTGAAAAAATGTTTGAGTCGAAAATCATTTTTTACCAACTTTTGTTAATTTTTTTCGGTTTTTAATTTTTGTTAAAAAAATGTCAATTCCATTTTTTTTTCAAAATGTTACTGAATGTTGACAACAATATTTTTTGAAAGATAAAAGTAAATTAAAGCCAAAATCTCAAAGTTTTGAAAAGATATTAGAGTCGAAAATCAATTTTTACCAACTTTTATTCATTTATTTTTTTAGGTTTTTATTTTTGTAAAAAACTGTCAATTCGATTTTTTCTCAACATTTTTCAGAATGTTGAAAACAATATTTCTTCTTTTAGATTTTTATTTTTTATAAAAAAAAGGGTCAATTCGATTTTTCTCAAAATGTTATCAGCTGTCAAAAACATTATTCTTCGTTGCGCAATATTGTTTTGGAGATGAAATCATATTTTAGTCGTAAAATTTTGGAGGTGACTAATTTTTTTTCCAGTTTTTTTATTTATAAAAAACCGTTGAATGGATTTTTTTTTCAAATAATATACTTCTTTGATATCACGTTACAATATATTATATACAATTTAATTCAAGTCTCTAGAGTTTATGGTTCGTAAGATATTTAGGGTTAACCAAAATTTTCACCTTTTTTCAAACTGCTATGGTAAAAAAACCACCTACACAATTTTCTTGAGAGCCTTTTTTCCGCATCTTTCTGCCTTATTATCAGTAGAATACAATTTATTTGAAATATATATCTATTCTGGTTCTTGAGCTATGGACGACGAAAAAAACGTCGCGAACGTACGGACGTACGAACGTACGTACACACGCATGCGCAGACATCTTTCTAAAAATCTTTTATTTCGACTCTTGAAACGTCGAGAAACGTCAAAATTTTCAATTTGACATATCGGACCCATTACAATAACTTGCTATCGGAAGTTAAAAAAAAATAATTGAAAAAGACAAAAAAACTTGAAATAAGAAAAAAAAATATGAACAACAAAAAAATGTTAGTTACATTTTCTGCTGTGGTTGTTCTAGTTTTAAGTTTAGATTAACCAATATATGAGTTTATTGTTATAATAAAAGTTTTAGTTCATAAAAACAAACGTTTTTTGATTTTAAATTTAAATAAATCGTTTATTGAAACACACATTTTTTTTTGTTTTTTTTATTCATTTGTTTATCTTTTTCTTATTTACAATAATTTACAAAATAATAATTTTAAATGAAATACTCTTAAGTGTATTTAAAAATTATTATTATTTTTTGTAATATCAATAAGAAAATGTTATTGATCGAATGAGAAAACGGTCAAAAAGCGCTGTTTATTGGTATTACAAACGGTTTTTTTTTTTCAGAATTCCCAACCATTTTCAAAATATTTAACTTGCACTAAAATAAGAAGGTTTATTTAATAATCATACACTATTTTTCGAGGACACTATCTTAACCCGAATATTGTAACAAATACAATATTCAAATCATGGGATATGAACAACACATTAAGATTACGCTCAACTTAAAACTTCAATATTTCAATTCAAATCTAACACAGAAATGATAGCACTCAAAACAGATTTAAAATAAATTTCATCTATAAGCTTGCAAAAACAAAATCCTTCATCTACACCAAACTATTTCAATCAAATGATTAATCACACTATCTAACCAACCAGAGTATAATATGTATCTTATCTCTTCCAAAGTAAACACGGCAGCAGAAAAAGAAAGTAAAATACTTAATCGGAGAGCAGAAGAATAAGAAGAACAAAAATTAATTAAAAGATTTAAATGTGATTAAACTATTCGAACGTGAAGTTTTCTCCATTGGTTTTTCTTCTATTAGTCATTTCCAACTTTACTTAAGATATATCTACAAAAACAACCTTCAATCTCTACACAAGAGAGAACCAAAAAAGAAACTAAACTAATAGAATAAGTGAAGGGGGCGGAGCTCCTTTTTGAGGATTAACTATATATGTTTATAACACTATACTCCTAAGAATCCAATAAGACAGAGTTAGAAGAAGACAGAAAAAGAACATAAACGCACCTTTTCTTCTATCTAAAAATTTTAAGAATATGTGCATATGTAGGTATTACATCGTAATAGGATATTTAATCCTTTCACATCTTCATTGAATCGTGATTGAGCTTAATCAGAAAAAGGTAATCTCTAAATATAACAACAACTTGGAACTATGTATCTAAGTTTAGCTACAAAAGTAAATAAATTCCTTGGTATGCTTAATGATGCTCTTCCGTTCCTTAAAGGTGATATGATTGAGTCGGAAGTTTCACTTAAAAGGATTATCCTTGAAGCCCGGTATAGTAGAGTATAACTCTACTTACAAACTTCATTTGCTCACTGTACGCACATTCGAGTGTATTTTGTGATAACGGAACAAGAGGTTTATCCTCTTGTTATACGTTTTACTGTCGATTGATTAAATAATTTTCCATGTTATGGCTTCATCTATAACTAAATTAGGATCTGTGTGTGTTAATGTGACGAGTGAAGGATAATGATTTCATTATATACGAGTAAGTTTATGGGTGTCGAAGAAGTGTTATTTCCACAAATAAAGGATAGATTTGAAAAATTATTTTCGATTTAAGTTTGTGCACTTGGGCGTATACGTGTTTTTTTTTGGTTTGATGAGTTTTTGATAGTTCATGTGAAATAGTGTCACTCGAGCGGATATAAAATTGCTTGTATACTTTTTTAGAAATAATTTCATTGTATTTTTATTCTGGGCTGAGTTTTGATACTCAGACACAGGCTGAACGAGTATAGCTTTTCCTTCCATGGAATCAATTGAATTTTTATTTTATTGTTTAATAAATCCGAGTTGCATTTACACGATTTAGCTGTTTTTAGCAAGAAAATGTTGTTTCAACTCAATGAATTTTTGGGTAAAATTGAAAATGTTACCGGCAATTATATATATTTTTTTTCAGAAAAATAATCCATCATGATTTTTTAAATTTGAAATAAAAAACTATTTCAAAATAATTGCAATAGTTGAAATTCTATATTTTACGATCATTTTAAAATGCTTAGTACTACGAACACCGTTAAAGGCTTATGTTAAATTTACAGAATGTACTTAAATTTAAACTTAAAACTTACATAATTTACACAACTTACAGCAACAAATTAAATTTAAAGCTTGTTGATTTGAGATTTTGATATTTGTTGAGTCAATAAATATGGAGAATTTTTTAATTATTGATTATTTGATATAGTGATCTATTAACGGCAGAGTTCGGCCTGCTATAAATAGTTTTAATATGTAATTGTTTTTCTTAAGTATGCCTGACTCAGATTAAAAAACAATCGACGGAGAAGAGATGAAACTTGAAATACTCTCTATGACCAGAAAGGTATTGAAGATTTATCAAGGGAAACCTTTGAGGGTATAGAGTTAACAAAAGTCTATCAGTCCAGTTCAAAAACCGAATACAAAAGTGCACAAAAATTGGAATCTCTATTTTAAATTAAAACGATTTGCATTTTGAACATTGATTTAGATCTTCTTGTAACCCTTTACAATCCTTGATTGAATTAATAATTTGAAAAATTTTAACATCATCTGCATTAATTAGCGATATTAAATTATTTTAAAAAGAAGGCAAATAATGAATAAATAAAATAACAGCAATGGACCAATTTTACTCCTTTGAAGCACACCAGAATTGACTTACTCCTAAACATGACGCTAAAATAGCTATCTTTAAGGTATGATGAAATCCATATATCTAAACGGTCCTTAAGTCCACTTTTAATTAATTAATTACGAAGAATTTCATGACTTAGTTTGGTTTAGTACCCAGTTTATACATATATGTACGTCTGCCGTGAAGCCGATTCACTTTTGATATCTTTTCACAATAAAATAAATTCTAATTTCTAATAATTTAAAAAAAAATATGATTGACAGTGTTTTTTTTATAAAAATAAAAACCTACAAAAAACAGTACTCAAAGTTGGTAAAAATTGAATTTCTTTTCAAAAATTTGAGATTCTGAAATATTGAGAAAAATCGAATTAGCAGTTTTTCTTACAAAAAATAAAAACTTAAAAAAAATGAATTAAAGTTGGTAAACATTTTTTTCGACGTAAATATCTTTTCAAGAATTTGAGATTATGGCTTCCAGCTAATTTTAACTTATAAAAAATATTCATGTCAACATTTTGAAAGTTTAGACAGTTTTTTTCCAAAAAATAAAAACCTAAACAAAAAAAGTAATAAAAGTTGGTAAAAATTGATTTTCGACTCAAATATCTTTTTAAAAATTGAAGTTTATGTATTCCAACTAATTTTATTTTATACAAAATATTGTTTCATTCGGAAACATTTTAAGAAAAATCGAATTGACAGTTTTTTTTACAAAAAATAAAAAGCTGAACAAAAAAATTAATACAAGTTTTTATAAATAGATTTTCGACTCAAAACTCTTTTTAAAACTTGGAAATATTGGCTTAAACTACTTTTATCTTTTGAAAAATATTATTGTTAACATTACAAAAAAATTAAACCTAACACTAGAATTTTTTAAAAATTTATTTTAAACTCAAATAGTTTTTCAAAAATGAAAAATATCGTCTTGAAACTTTTTTTATTTCACAGAAAATATTGTTTTCGATATTCAGTAGTTTTTTCATAAAAATCCAATGGTCCACTTTTTATACAAAAATAAAATCTACAAAAAATATTACGCAAATTTGGTAAACATTGATGTTCGGTTCTTGATATCTCTCAAATTAATTTAATTCATCCAATTTGTAAAAATTTAAGAAATGCTACTAAAATTGGTAAAAATTTGTTTTCGACCAAAAATCTATGTGACAAAACTAGATTTGGATTTCACGAAAGACTAGTTACGTGTTTTAAACCTTATCAGGCAGTCTGCCAAATATACAACATAGTGTTGTTCTTAATAAAGTTTCTTCTATTTATACTAACGATATTTTTTGTATGTTTCTATTTAACGCTGACTATTTAAATAACTTAATTTTTTTTAACAATGTGAGTATTTGAAAACGATCTTAATAAATAAAAAGCTTATAAATAATAATAAAGGTCTTAATAAAAAAAAATGTTCACTTACTACAGAAAAGTAAACCCCATTGAATTTGCATAAAGACCTTGGAATTACATTTGTTTAAATTTTTTTTGATTAATTTTTGGCGAAGCAAAATCGCATCGTCACCTCCAAGTGGTGCCTGCTGGATAACCGTAAGGTGAACTAACGACGAGCGTTGGATCTATTGAATCCAAGAGCTGAGACACCTGAGCTACCTTCTCAGGAATTAGGAGCAAAAGATAAGATAATCGCTCTGAAGAACCAGCTCTCCAAGAAACCTTAATGGAAGAGGTAACTGAGCTATTTATGGGACTAAACAAAAGTTACAAAAACAAAAACAAATATGGCAATGAGTATAACAAATAGATATAATACCCCAGGTGGCAATCCAGATAAACTGGTAAATCCACTCTCTTCGGAGATCGGTCCTATGGATTCTGGGGAGGACCAATTATTGCTTCTAGGAAATAGACGGAGTTCAAAAACACTAAGAACTCCACCAAAAATATCACCAAGGGTTACTCCATCGAAAACCCCAACGCAAAAATCAAATGACATAGAAGTCATTAACGAAAAATTAGCCATCTATGAAAAGAATGAAACAAAAGATCAGCAGTGTTTCACAAAAAACAACGAGATACACCAAGTTGAATCCGAAAATTATTTCGATAAATGGCAAATAGAAATCTTAGCCAGAAAACAACTTGAAGCCCTTGTTGAAAGTCTTCAGCAACAAGTGAAGAGACTCGAAGAAAAAGTCAGCTTGCTCGACAAAAAGTCCGTGAAAGACAACATATCAAGTCAAAAGTCACCAGTAGTGAAAAGCCCACAAAAAACTGCTAATGCGTTTCATACTGATGAGGAAGAGCTCCCCCTTGAAACTGAAGGAAACCGAAATAAACGTAAGTCAAAGAAACGAAGAGCAGAGAGTAGCCCAGAGGCTGTTATAAAATGTCAGCAAACAGGTTCAAAAACAGATCTGCTACAATAATGAGAGCATCCAATAAAGAAATAAGAGATTTACCCCAAAATAAGTCTTACGTTAAAGGTACCAGGCAAACTGCCCCACCTCCAATTATGATCTCCGGATTGGCAATGTTTGGCGAGCTAAAGAGCATAGTAGAAAAATGCACGAATAAGGCATGTAAATATACATCATACAATAAAGAAAATTGGAAAGTCATTGTTGAAGACGCCGATGCGTATAGATCTGTCACTGAAGAATTGAACAAAAAGAAAATTCAGTGGCACTCGTACGAAAATAAAGCTACAAGATCGATAAAAGTAGTAGCAAGAGGCCTTCACTCTTCATGTGTTGCCAAAGAAATTGTCGAAGACCTTATACAAAAAGGCTTTCAAGCTCTCGATGCCAATAATCTTATTAAAAATGAGATAGTAAAAGACTCCACTGGGGTATCAACGACAAAAAAGAGATCTCTACCTTTATTTATGCTCACGTTTGAAAATAAAGAAAGTCTCGATAAGATAAATTATGGGCAAAGTTTTCAAAATTGAACCACTGCGAAAGTCGAAAAATGTTCCACAATGTAAGCGCTGTCAAGCGCTTGTCTTAAATGCGAAGGCAGACATGCAACTAAAAACTGTCCCATGGGCAGAGAACAGAAAGCGAAATGTGTTAATTGTCAAGGCAATCATCCTGCAAGTTACAGAGGATGTTCAGTAGCAAAAAAAGGTCCAAGACACAAAAAGAAAAAACAAAACTGGGAACAAGTTTAGAAACTCAACCAACACAAAACTAGTAGTTGAAAGCAAAAAAGTAACGGTCGATAACATTACTAAAAAGCAACCGGGAAAAGCAATTGCACTAAGCAAAAGTGATGAAAATAAATCCTATTCCCAGATTATAAAAAATGTGCGGAAGAATGAGGAAACTTCTATAAAAGAAATGCTGGAACTCATCCTTAAAATGATTGACCAACAAGATTTAAACATAAAACAGCTAAGCGAAGAAGTCGCTCTTAAAAAACAATGATGGACAGAACACTCAAAATCACAACATGGAATGCAAACGGTCTTTTACAGCATGTATCAGAACTAAACATCTTTTTAGACATAGAGCATAAAGACATTTGTTTGGTGTCCGAAACTCACCTCGCTATTGATAAATTTGGATGCATCAAAAAGAAAAGAGAAGAACTAAACTTGAAGTACAGAAAAATGTACTGGTTAATAGGAAAGAACTCCGACCTGTCTATCCAGAACAAACTAATGTTATATAAGCAAGTATTGAAACCCGTTTGGACATATGGCATCCAACTATGGGGCTGTACAAAGAAAAAAAATGCTGAACCCATCCAAAAATTCCAAAGCAAGGTCCTTCGTGGAATAATAAATGCCCCTTGGTATATAAGAAATAGAGATCTACATCGTGACCTTCAAATTGAAATGGTTACAGAAGTGGTTAAGAAACACGCTGTATCACACAATCAGCGACTGCAAAGTCATACTAACTCTGAAATGGAGACCGTATTAAATGTACGTAGAACCAAGCCTCATGAGCTGATGTGCTAAAAGCTACGGGAAAGTATTATAACCTTAAACTTCCCCCAATGCGATTTAAAAATTAAGAAATAAAAATCATTTGTCGATCTTTCATAGATTGGTCCTGATACACCGGTTGTTTTAGTACGGTAAGAGTCCCACACTACTCGGTATCGATTCTTTTGAAGATTTCCATCGGATAAAAAAAAAAAAATTATTTTTGTAAACATTATTAGAAACTTGTCAAAATTTATGCGTTTCATTTTAAGAGTTGTCATTTTTGTTGAATCCGAATTCGAATGTTGTGAAGGAGTCTCCTAGAATACCGAGCTTCTGTATGGTCTTCAAAAACTCACAACGATACTATTGAAAAGTTGAGCGATTTAGCAGATAAATCTTAACGGAGGATATATTAACCGTATTTACTTGAGGCAAAAAGCAATAAGTTATGACCGATTCTTATTGGTATTGGCTGAAATACACATAGGAAGGCTATCTCGGCCCAAACATCCAGTAAACGTTTAATCCACTTTGTGTCAAATGAATAGGGACAAGCTATTCATAGAATTAGATTTTTTGGGAAAAGACAAATGTGGAATGAATGGGGCTTGTTTATATTGCAAACAACATTTTGGATTTAGTTGATAAATACAAGTTTAAGGCGGTTTTACCGAAGAAGGCCATAAATGTGTTTTTGCGTCCCATGAATAAGGACAATATCTTAATTTATCTGTAAGGCAATTTTAAGTAAGGAAAATAACAAAAAGCCAAGTTTGAGCCCAGACCATTCAATAATCTCTTCGGCTATTAAAAAAAAAATGAAAACACTTATGTTTACTATACTAAATTTTGTAAACACCGAAATCGAAATAGTATGCGAGAAATTACGTAATGTTAAATTTTCCAAAAATCTCGCACCAAATAATTATTTTTGAAATATTTTTCAATAATAAAAGATTGTTGTTTTCCCACGTTCTATTAAATTATAAATTAAACTTGAAAATTGAGCAGTCAAAGTACTTTAAAGGTTGGAAGTATCAACATTTCAAACATCACAAATGAAGTAAAGTTTTAGTCTTTCATTTATTTTGAAAAAGTTTAAACTTGAAAACATTTTTCCCTCCGTTATTTTATTTTTGCCCTGTGGACATTTTATCCTGACTCAATTCTTTAAGAAACGCGATATGTTTTGTACTTGTGATTTAAGTAATTTGTTTTTCAAAGTTTTAGAGAAATATTTTAAAGCTTCAATTAAACGCCTTAAGTATACACATTTTTTGCTTACCAGAGTATAGGTATCCTATTTTGTGAGTTTCCTAAAACTCACTTAAGAAGATCAATTTTAGCATTTTCAATTTTCTAAAGACCTGAATTTAACAAGCAAATTTAAAAAAGACAGGTATAGGTAGATACTTGCAAATGATGAGAGCTATTTAAAGTAAAGCCCCGTCCAATTAGGAATGCCTTCAAAGTATTGTAGCTTCAATATAAAGTTCTCCCATAGGAACATCATTGAGCCACTTAATCTCCTTGTGTCACCGAATCCCATTTCTACAAACTTTACACAATAAGAAGACCTGAACTTGAATGAAAAAGAAGAGAAGTAGAAGAAGAGAAAAAAATGAACATCATCACAAGAAGTAATGATGACAGACAGACAAAGACAAACTAAGAGAATGAGATAGAGATAGAGAGAGAGAAAAAGATATGATACTAGAGGTGTAATAATATCAACAACCCCAAAAGTCCTAGGTATTCAATTGTCAAAGCCATAATTGTGGCAAACACTATGGCTTGCCATAACTTGAACAATGGACAACAAAATCTGAATGCCACAGGGTTCTTCTCGCTTCTCAACCTCTATATATCCATCCATACCCTATCCAGATCCACCCGTTGCCGTTCCAATACTTTTACTACTCGGAGGACCTACTCAACCCCTATACTCCAAAGCTATTATAGAGCTGCCAGTTGGCAGTTGTTGTGCTGGTTGCTATTGTCGTTGTTGTTGTATTTGTTTTTGTTTTGTTCTGCTTTGTTGTTGCCATCGAAATCACAAAAGGATACAAATGGATCCGATTCCCATTGGACTCGTTTGAATTTGAATGCAAGAGACACCACAATGAGAATTAATTTTAATGGTCTTCATGTTGCCATACACAAAAGTCATACAAAATGTTGAAGTTGGGTATATTTAGTTGTATATAGAGTGTAAAATATAAGACGACGAAAGGAGCTTGAATTTACCTACCTACCTAACCTACCCACCTACGAATTGTTGTTGTTGTTAGCTCCCTGCTTGTGCTGCTTGGCCTGTTATGGCCTTGCCTATCCTAACTGCTAGAATAACAAAATACTCATCAGAGCTACTATATAGCTCCAAAGTAGACGAGGAGCCATAAGTATTCCTAAGGAGATGACACGTGAAAGACAATCTGACTGAGTATGACAAAAGGATCAGATTTCTGGTTGCAACATCAAAAAGGTAAAGGAAATATGCCCAGCAATGTACTGCTACGGGTTACAAGGTAGAGTATTGGTGACTTAGGGAAAGGGTGTTTTGGTTTAAAAGGTGAGTGGTAATTATTTGGTCTTATTGTGTTTTGGACAAAAATATTTACCATTGGAAAATGTTGTTTTGTATTAATTTGGAAATAAGTTGTTGATGGATGGTGATTGTGATGGTATTCTTCTGAAGTCATCATGATTAATTTATGTTGAAGTTTTAAGCTATTGCTAAAATAGAATTTTTGGTGATTGTTCAAGACAGATTTGAAATCTCTTTCAGATTTGTATAAAATAAAATCTGCAAAGTTAATCTTAGTTAAAAAATAATGTTAGAACTTTTTTAGTTATTTTTTTAAATGAAATGCAACTTTTTATGTTTCTTTACACGTTTCAAAGGCTATTATTAGAATTAAATAGTAAATATGTTCTACTTTTACTACTTCTTTCACTGTTAGCTACTTTTGCTTTCGTTACTACAAACTTCATATTATTTTTGTAGCTATTAAATTAAGCTTAAATTAGTTCCTCTCAAAAATTTTAAATCAATTTAAAGATTTTTGGCACTAACGAACTAAAAATTGATTTTAACGTGGTATTAGAACAGTGCTAAAATCTTGCATATACCCGTCCCCAATCCAATACTAGCTTGAATTCTTCTTGGTAAATGATAACGTTTTGAGGATTTTTAGTATCATAGCATCACCTTCGAAACATATTTGCGTATCATATCAAATCAGGAATGATGAAAGTTCACAAATGAGGGATCCCCCCTATTTAAATTGATTTTTTTTCAATGTCAAATTCTACTCTCTCAAATTTAAGATTTTTAATACCACAGCTTTTTGGAACTACATAAGAGGAAGAAGAGAACACTATATGGGAAACAAAATTTTAAATTAAAAGATTATTTTTTCTTATTTCCAATTTATTTTTTTCAAGGTGAGGTATATTTGAAGATCTCCCATCAGAATTTCCATTCAAAACGTTCAGGGATACAGTGGATTGTTTTATACGTGCTAGACGAAAAAAATTATCACATAGTCTTGAACAAAAGTCTTTAGTTTATTAATGTAAAATATGAAATGTAAGATAAATACATTTTATGGATCAAACAAATTGACTTTCCAAACCTATAATTATAAAATTGTTAAATAACTCAGTTTCAACTGCAAGTATGGAATTTCGTCTACAATGTAAGGAATGCTGTAAACATACACATAAACAAAGCCTTTAAAACCTTTTACTTTACATTTCTTAAAAAATGTTTCGTTTTTGTTTTGAAAAGATTAAAGCATTAAAATTGTATCAACAATTAAATAAGGCATTTTTTAGTATTCACAGTAAACAAAAATGTTATTATATGACTTCGATGCACGAAAGGTTACAATTTTTTTAGAACAAAATTATCCTACTTGAACTTTTCTTGGGGACGAGATATTTTTGTATTTTAAAAATTACAAACTTAAGAAATATTTGCACAATATCAATGTTTAGTATACAAATCTAATAATGTCTTTATCAGCTGTTAACGTGCTACTAAATTGGATCATTTTTTTAGTTTTATTCAAACTCTTTAATGTTGAAATAAACTTGTGGAACGTGGTTGACATCGAACATTTGCAGCTGTATGTCTTCGATAGTTTCATAAACTTAATTTTTATGGTCTAGAAACAATTTTGGTGTACTTTAAATTTGACTTCTAATTTAGGGTTAAAAAATAAGTTTGTGATATTTTTTTTTTTTTTTTTTTTTTTTTTTTGTAATTAAATTTGTATATATATATTTATGCTAAGTTAGTTCAAAAAATTAACGTTTCTTGATCATCAAATATTAGGATAATATGTGCAGAAAAACTTATTGCAATTGGTTCATTAGATCCTGATGAATACAGTGTTTTAATAGAAAAAGCGAAGTTAAAAATATCGGTTCGTTTTTTAGTAAATTTGAATTTTCGATTTTCGATCCTTAACAGGAATGAAAAAAACCTTAATGATAATCTTCCGATTATTGCTTCTTTGAACTCAATCCACGCAATTTTCCAAGATTTAGGGGCGAGGACAAACAGACAGACGGTGGATCCGTGGGACCCACTATTTTGATTTCTCTACCATCGCAATGTAATGCTTAATTAAGATTCCGAGTTCGAAATTATTTAAGAATGCAAAAGTTTCCATATAGCCCTTATGTGTTGCGAGCAAAAGGAATAACATCTCAAGTTTCTTAATTCCGTAGTGCGATGGTTACTGCTTGAGAATGTCATGCTGGAGGTTCAGGGTTCAATCATTTTTATTCAATCCCTTTTTTCTTTTTCTATTCTATTTTTTTCTCACGGGTACTGCCTTTTTGCGAAAAAATGGCCAACCCTCCAAGAATACTTCTTGTTATGAAAAGGCTTTCTCAAATAATTGTGTAAGATAATTGTGTTTTTGACTGTCCCACAAACAAACAATTTTTTTTTAATGATTTAAATTTCCTAAATTTTAATTTTAACTTTAAGTTTTTTATTAAAATATGACCTTTAAAAATACTAAAAGAAAACAAAAAAAAAACGGTCTTTCCAATTTTAAGTTTAACCCAAAAATATCTCTTAACAATAAATGCAACGATAATTTTACTTAGCACAAATCTTTCTCTTCTAGATACCATTTAAATCATTTTAATATCTTACTAAGTTTCTGGAAATTCTCATTAGTTATTTGCTTTTATTTGAATCTATATGAAGTTTGGAGAAAACATTGAATTTAATATTTTCAAAGTTTGGGAAAAATTGTTTTGGAGTTACTATTAAGTGCTGATTTCGAATCCAAACAACAATATAATTTTTCTGCTCGGGTTTAATATACCCGTTTTCAATCAAAAAAATCAAATGGGGTGGCGCAACAGTCCGTTGTGAACCAGGGCCTAGTGACTTACAACTCTCAACCATTCCTGTGTGCGAGTACTGTTGTCAGGAATGGAAGGGACCTACAATTTTAGGCCGAATCCGAACGGCTAGTTTTGAGAAAGCACTTTTTCATGACAAGAATTACTCTTGAAGGATTTGCCAATTCCTCGCAGAGGCAGTACCCGCGAAAATTATTTTTTTTTTTTAAATTAAGGTGGCACAGGCAGGGATTGAACCCAAGACCCCTTGCATGACAGTCCAACGCACTAACCATCATGCCACGGGTACTACACCCGTTTTCAATACTATTTTTAATTTCCCGTAGGAAGTTATTGTAATAGGTCCGAGTTGGTTAATTGAAAAATTTTGACATTTCTCGACGTTTCAAAGTCCCTAGAGTCGAAATAAAAGATTTTTAGAGAGATGTCTGTGCGTTCTTGTGTACAACACGGTGCGATAGTGCGCGTCCATAGCTTAAGAATCTGAAGATATATCGACTTCAAATAAATTTTGTTATACAGATAATAATGCAGAAAAGGCTCCGAAGAAAATTGCGTGGGTGCTTTTGAACATTTTTGGTAACCCATCTTTGGTAAAACATTTCACGAACCAATAACGCTAGAGACTTAAATAAAATTTTATATTTTACATATATTGTAGCGTTTTAACGGTTTACTGTTATTTTATAAATCAAAAAAATTGAAAGCAAAAATATTAAAAATTTTACACAATAACGAATTCACATTTTTTTATATAAAATAAAAACCTAAAAAAGCATTACTGAAAATTCGTAAACATTAATTTTCGACTCAAATATCTTTTCAATAATTTCATATATAGGCTTCATCACTTTTATTTTATAAAAATACTGTTTTCAAAATTCGGTAAAATGTTGAGGAAAATCGAATTGACAGTTTTTACAAAAAAAAATAGAAACCTAAACAAAGCATTACTAAAAGGTGGTAAAAATTGATGTTTGGTTCTCGATATTTCGTGAATAATAGAAAAAATTGACTTCAAATAAATTTCGTTCATCCAATTTATATTTCTTTATATAAGAATAAAAGCTTTTAAGAAAAGCTACTAAAATTGGTGAAAATTGGTTAACGACTAAAAATCTCATTAACAAATATAAATTTTGAAATCAAACTATTTCATCAAATGCAAAATATTGTTGGTAATTTGTAAATTATCTAGAATAATTTAACTGACAACTTTTTAACAAAACACGAAAACCTACAACGTTTAAGCAAGACAAATCGACAGACGGAAAGGGAAATATCAGTGTGGGTCGCAACCCAGCTTTTTTTTTCATATTTTATAATATATTTTAAAAACTTATTATAATAGAAATGTTTAAGGAACCTAGTGTTGATAATCGTTTAAGCATAAATGGTTTAACGTTTATTTCATATTCTTATATGACAGGTGATATCTAACTTATAAAGACTTTTCGAATATCATATAAAATAATTATAAAATTGCAACTGAATATTGAAAAAAAGGATTATATTCATTTTGAAATCCATCACGGATTTTATTGAAAAAAGCTACTTCATAAATTAATAGAGCCTCAAAAGGCCTTAAATACTTATTTTTTGATATTTTAAAAATTAATATGTCAAATACCAGCCTGTAAGGACGATCAGGGGAACATCGTAGTAGAACCGAAGACTATGTTGAGAATATGGAAAGACCACTCCTCCAAATTATATAACTGCGATGACGATACGAATTCGGCTGCAAGGGAGATAGAACCACTCAACCTCGGCGACGCAGACCAACAATTCCGCCTACCCGACCTTGACGAAGTGAAGATAGCTATATCTAAACTTAAGTCAAACAAAGCTGCTGGAGCTGACGGCATCGCTGCCGAACTATTTAAAGAAGCTGGCGATGACTTGGTAATGAGCATTCACCAACTCATCTGCAAAATATGGTCGGAAGGAAGAATGCCCGATGAGTTGAATCTTAGCATAGTTTGTCTTTATCAGAGTGGTTTCAGGCCAGGAAAGTCCACTATCGACCAAATTTTCACACTATGGCAGATCTTGGAAAAAAACAGGAACAAATCGATACCCACCATCTCTACAGAGCAATGTTTAGTTTTGGCATCCCTGTCAAACTTATCCGTTTGTGCGGAATGACGATGGAGAATTCACGCTGCTCTATAAAGATCAGAAAAGAAATCACCGCTGTATTTGATGTCAAAAAAGGTTTTAGACAAGGCGATGCTCTGTCATGCGACTTCTTCAACATCGTTCTGGAAAGAAATGTGCAAAATTTAACCGTCAACACTAGAGGCACAATCTTACAAAGGTGATATTGACATAATTTAAAGATCCAAGCGTGATTTCAGTGGAGCGTTTTTGAGCATTGCGACGGAAGCAAAGAAGATGGGTTTAGTAGTCAATGAGGGCAACACAAAGTATATGCTGTCATCAAAAAAGGACATTGAACAACGACGTCTTGGACAAAACGTCACCATGAACAGCTATAACTTTGAGGACTTTGTCTACCTAGGCACCACTATTAACACAGCCAACGACACCAACGCTGAAATCAAACGAAGGATAGCTCTTGCAAATCGCTTCTTCTTTGGACTTAGAAGGCAATTGAGAAGTAGTCCTCTCTCGAGTATCTAAAATCACCATCTTAAGACACTCATGGTTCCGGTTCTCATTTATGGCGCTGAGTCCTGGACCCTTTCAAAGAAAGATTAGAGCGTCTAAGAATGCTTCGAGAGAAAAATTCTTCGGGTGATTTTTGGTCCCGTAAGCATAGATGGAGAATGGAGGAGAAGATATAACGGTCCAGGTCCGCCCCAGACTGTAACGCCACCTTAAGTAAGTAATATGTCAAATTCATGAATTTTGAAGTCGGATTTGAATTAGATCCATAAAACCTATTGACAAATGTCCGTTTTATTACTAAGAAGATAAAACAAGCCCAGTGAAATTTGCTGTTCGGATTCAGCACAAAAACTGTAGATCCCCTACATCCATTAAATGTCTCGCACACAAGAATGGCAAGTCATTAAGCTCTTGTTCTCTACGGACTGTTGCACTGATACCATACTAATAAAATTTTGAAAAAAATGAACTAAATATTGACATCAAAGCTTAATTTTGAACATTTTGTTAAACTTTTAATCAAGACAAATCAACAGACGGGATGTTAAGTTATCAGTGAGGGTTGCATCCCAGCCTCTTTTTCATTTACTTTAATCCAGATAATGATCTTTTAGAAATAACAAGGCCAAGAGCCGTTTCTTGCAAAATTGTGATGGTTTTTATGTTCCTGTTAAATTGTTGCCAATTTTTTAGTGAATTTTAACAGTTTCAATGAGGTATCGAAGCGAATATCATCCTATTTTTAGTTAAGATTTTACTTGTCAAAATATGACAACTTCAAAATAAATCTCTGATTCTAAGAACCTTTACCAATTTCTAGCTTACTATTGGATAGAACAAATTCAAAATATTGTTGGTTTTGTATAAATTGTGAAATGTAAAGAAGTATTAAAATCTTATGGTGCAAGACAACAAATCTAAATCTAAATGTAACTTTTTACCAATGCGAAATTTTAATTTTTAGAGAGTTAATAAAAAAAGTTATATTGTTAAAAATTTTGCTCTTAACTTTAAATACAAGTAAAGAAGGTTAGGTTTTTTTCTTAATTTTAAAACTTACCATTTTTGTTAATAAGTAAACATTATGTTGCATTATTTTGTGATGGGTAAAGTTTGACCTGAAAAGAAAATTTATAAAAATATTTTTTTTTAAATTTCATAAAGGAATTTTTCTAACTTCCTACAATTAAAAAGGTTCACCCTAAACATGAATGAGTAAATGAACGCATTTTCTAGCAAAGTAATTTTCAATGAAGAAGATAAAAAAAATAAAAATAATTATTCAAAAATAGAATCCAATGATTATAATATTATACTAAAATAAAGCTTATAAACAATTATGTTAATGTCATTGCGTAGATACTATTAAAAAAGCATCGCTAATGACATATTTTTTTTTTGTTAAAGAAAATTAAATCAAAATTATTCAAAAGCTTAAAGTAAAAAAAAAATAATTTTATTTATTAATTTAATCCGTATAAAACATTTTTACTCACTCATACTATGCAGAATAAAAACTAAAAAAAAATAATAGTGTAGAAATAGATATTAATTGAGGCTTAAAATTGAAAACATGAAATGATAATTAGGCAAATAATATAATTATTCTCGAGTTAAAAAATTATTCAGCTTTTTTTGTGCTGTGACGCTAAAAAAATCCGAGAGTTTGAATCACGGACGGATTAACAAAAAAAACATAATCCTTTATTGTAGTATTATAAAATATAACTCATGATTTAATAACATAATCATCATCATTAGTTGAGCAGAGAAAATTCTGTTAAAATTAATAAATCCACTTCATAGGTGTACTTCTTGGGTAAATGTTTTGTATAATTTATAGTAATTACATAAAGAAACTCGAAAGCATTGCAAAATTCATTCTTTCACTTTTTTATTCAATCCTTTCCTGCTCTTAGAATATTTAAGTCATTAATTTGTTTAATTTTTGGATTCATAAAAATATGTACAAAATAAAATACAACTGATTTTGTTATCGGTTTCCATTATTTTCAAAAGAGGAGGGAAAATTGATTTCATACTAATTGATTTTGGATATGAGGAAACTACTGGCATCGAATCAATCGTCGAAAGTCATCAGTAAACTCAGAATTGTATAATTGTAAGTGGTTGGTGGGTTGTTTTTTTTTTGTTAATTTTTGTATGGGAGTTCCCAAGTGATTAAGCTCATAAGTATTTATTTTTATAGGATGCAAAAATGCCCTGGAGGCATGCCAGTGTACGAGTAAGTGTGTATATTGTATGTGAAATGTGATGTACTTAAACGGAAATCGGAAGCTCATTTTGGTTAATTGCATGATCATTCGCAGGAAAGTCATCATTTTGCTTGAATTTTAATCGAATTATAAAATTTATTCAGAAAGGCGTGCAACATCGTGAGGTGTGACACACTCATACATATACATATACCATATCAGCAGCCACTAGTTACCACCACACAAGGCACGACCGACGAACGACGAGACGCGACACCATCAAGTAATTATACTTCCCATTGAATATAATTTACATGTTCTCGCAATTTCTCATATTTTATGCTAATTGGAAATGAAATTGCTATGTAAATGTGTCAGAAATTAAGGGTCGTTTGTACAATATGTATACAAACCAAAAACCTACCCTCATTGCATTAATAGTTTTTATGAGAAAAAATGTGTACAGAAAAAAAGAATAATGAATATTTTGGCCAAAAGAAGACAATAGAGATTAAGAGGAATACTTCAACGAACAGGATTATTGTTTTTTCTTGTTTAAGAATTATTTTAAATTAATAAATTTCTTATATATTTTAAATTCAATGAGGTTTTTCTCATATATATACTAGCTGATCGGACGAACGTTGCTTTGTCATATAAATAATTTCTAGACAATATTTTGATAGAAATAAATAACTTACTGTTAGTGAATAAGTATTAAACATTGTCAACGGTGACAAAATATTAAATTAACAATAACACTAAAATAACAATAATTAATTATGACTATTCTACAAAAAAAAGAATATCAATCTCTTAATGCAACAGAGTGTGAAATAGTTTTTGTGATCCCATCTTTCCCCAAAACAAATAAATTGGATGGTTTGCCCACTAGAGAACACGTCAAGTATAATTGTCCGTGTAAAAAACATGAAGTCTTCAAATCTAAGCCGCAGAAACACATCGTTTGGCCTTGAGACTTATTGTTTCAAATGTAAATCTTATTGGACATTGAATGCGTTTGAATTGAATTGGCAAATCTGTGGAGATATATTATTTTCACCTCAGAAGTTGCCATGTAGAATTATTGTTCGATAACATATTTCATTAATTTTTGTACATACTAATCGGCGTGCCGTTGCACACACAACCGTTGTAGGTTCAAATTACGAAGCAAAATTACCGGAGATCCAACATTCAGTTCTAAATTATGCGGTGGTCTGAGAATGTTTGTGTGCCATAGTGCATTCATTTTTTAAATCAAAGGTTTTAAGAAAAAAAGCTTTTTAGAAAATGCCAAACCCACTATATAGCCTTAGCACTTCTTCTTCATAACTAGGTAATTGATTTCCAGGATGTTCTTCCACCCACAACACAAATGTGTATATTTTATTGTTATGACAAATACAACAGCGCTTCTGAATAATACTACTATTTCGATAGAGCTTTGATAAAAACCGTTTGCAGTTACAAATCAGGACAAAATAGATTTGAAATAACAAGTGAGGTCTTGAAAATCAAGGGAGGGCTATAAAAACCAAGGGAGGTCTAAAAATATCAAGGCAGATCTGGAGATTTCAAGCGAGAGTTGCACATTTCAAGGGAGGTCTGGACATTTCAAGGGGGGTTTTGAAAAGTGAATAGACGTCTGAATATGACAAGGGAGGTCTAGAGATTACAAGGGTGTTATGGAGATTTTATGGGAGGTCAAGAAAAATCAAGGGAGGTCTAGAAATATCAAGGGAGGTCTTGAGATTTCAAGGGAGTTCTGGAAATGTCAAGGGAGGTATAGAAAAATCAAAGAAGGTCTGAAACTATCAAGGAAGGTCTAGTAAAATTAAGATAGGTCTAGAAATTTCACGGTAGGTTTGGAGGTTTCAAGGGAGGTCTAGAAATATTAAGAGAGGTCTGAAGATTTCAATTGAGGTCTGTAAATATCAAGGGAGGTCTAGAAAAATCAGGAGAGGTCTGCAGGTTTGAAAGGAGGTCTGGAGATTGCAGTGAAGGTCTGGTGGTTTCACAGTAGGTTGGGAGATTTCAAGGGAGATCTGAAAATATCAAGCGAGATCTGGAGATTTCAAGGGAGGTCTGGAAAAATCAAGAGAGATCTGGAGATTTCAAGGGAGGTCTAGAAAAATCAAGGGAGGTCTGAAAATATCAAGCGAGGTCTGGAGATTTCAAGGAAGGTCTGGAAAATTCAAGGAAGCTCTGGAAATATAAAGGAAGGTCTAAAAATATCAAGGGAGGTCTAGAGATTTCAAGGGTGGTCTGGAAATATCAAGAGGGATCTGCAGATTTCAATTAAGGTCTAGGGAAATTAAGGGAGGTCTGGAAATATACAGGGAGGCCTGGAGATTTCAAAAGAATGTTTGAAAGATTTCATTGTAGGTCTGGAAGACTTCAAGGGAGGTCTAGAAAGCTTTGATTATGGGGAGTTCAATGGTCTTCTGCTTGGGGATGGTGGGTACCCTTGTATAAGATACAATATATGTATGAAAGATGCTTTGGCGTCTGGAAGTAAAGATTCTGCATTTTGTTATCATTTATGAGGTGCTCCTTAGAAAATGCCAAAACAACTATTATAGCCTTAGCAGTTCTTAATAAATTTGTAATTGATTTCCGGGATGTTCTTCCACCCACAACACAAGTTTTTATATTTTATTTGTAATGTCAAACATGACAGATAAATGGAATAGATTGCTCCATTTTGGTACTTTTTTGACATATGCATTGTAAAAAAATAGTTTTCGAAAATAAAATTGGAGTGCTTACTGCTCAGGTTGTTTTTTTTCATTTAAAACTAGTGTTTCGGAATAATGTGACCGAGTCACTTTTATTTCGCGAAAGCTCTGATAAAAATCGACTCCTCTGTTCTAAAGTATGCAGTCACAGGTCAGGGTTTGATATTTGAAAAAATGATTTGAAATATCAAGTGAGGCCTTGAAAAATCAAATAAGGTTTGAAAATATTAAGATCTTCAGATTTCAAAGGAGGCCATGCAGAAAAAATCAATGAAATGTTTTTTACAAAACAAAAAACTGAAAAAAAGTGTCACCTCGAGCAGAGAGAAAAAAACTAAATTAGTTTTTTCTCTCTGCCTCGAGTATTTTACGAACAGAAATTGATTTTATCTCCAAAATAATTTTAACTAAGCAAGAATAACGTTTTTGGCATCTAATAAAATTTTGAGAAAAATCGAACTGACAGTTTATTTTATTTACAAAATAAAGACCTTAAAAATCTCAAATACCTTTTCAAAAATTAAAATACATATTGGCTTGAAAATAATATCTCACAAAAAATATTGTTTTAGACATTAAGACAATATTTTATAAAAATCCAACAATCAGTTTTTTTTCATAAAAATAGTACGCAAAATTGGTAAAAATTGATGTTCGGTCCTCGATAATTCATAAAGAATAGAAGATATTGCCTATGTATTAATTTAATCTTCCAATACAAATTTTTGATATGAGATACAAAACTTATAAAAAATGGTATTAAAATCAGTAAAAATCGGTTTTCGACTAAAAATCTAGTTAACAAAAATAGATTTTGAATTCAAACTATTGCATCATATACAAAATTAATTTTTAATTTGATTTTTAATTTTTTTCGAATAATTCAACTGACAACTTTTTAACAGAAACTTACAAACCTTTTATTCAAGACAAACCGACAGACAGAGGGGAAGTTATCAGTGTGGTTTGCATCTCATCCTCTTTTTTAAAATTTTTCTTACACAAATAATAAATTTTGTTCTAAGAAAAACTTTAAGTTCAAACTTATGAACCTTAAGATCGATAAGTTTATTTTCTTGAAGAGTGTTATAGTGCAGACCTCGAAACAATTTCAAACATAAAAATACAGTTCACACATTTTTCCTGTGCCGATTAGTCTTTTTATATACATACACATATTTTACACTTTTTGATTTTATTTTTAAACTTTAAAAAGTAATTTTTTTTTAATGGAGTAAGATAACGATCCTTCCCTCTATTTTTTTAGACGACTTCATGTAAGTCACCTTAAAAAAAAACCTTGGTAAAGTTTAGACCCCTATAACTCCGGCTAAATTTTCCAAACTCTAGGTACGAAGCATATATTTTTTTTTCAAATTTATGTTTGAATAGTTGATACATGCAGAAAAGTCAAATAGTATTTTAAAAACAAATTTGGAAAATTGTATCTTATATAATTTATTAATGATCGCACGTTTAAAAACTTCATTATATCAAATTTTTCAATTTGGAAGAATGATAATCAATGAAATGTTTATAATGTTTTTAGCTTTAAAATTATAGTTTTTCCTTAAAATAATACTTACAATGGAAGGTTGAAGGTTGACTTTGTTTATAATTTAATGGTACAACAAGACTTTCGTAGTCTCTAAAAATCTTAAGTTATGATTTCTCAAATAACTGACTCTTAATTTCAGGTTTTGACATTTATTAAATTTGTTGACCAATTTGTTTATGTTGCCCTTTTTGAGAAATAGAATATTTTCACTTTTTAAAAATTTGAAGTTTTTGGAATAATCTTTTAAACGAGTGTGCATTGTTCTAAATAAATACAAATGGTTAATAAATAATCATTTTATTCGAGTTTTTTGGTTTTTAAATTTTCTTATAATTGAACTTCTTTTTGTTTTAGGCTGAATTGATTGAGGTATGATTTATCAAAATGGTTTAGAAATTGTTGAAGCTATGGTTTTTTTTTTGGGGATAAATTTGTTATACATAGCTTATAATACAAGTCCTCTACATACAATCAAGAAGAAATAATTGAAACTTAAATAATTTTTCTATCAAAAACCAATTGCTGCAAAATATTTGTTTTTGTTATTAATATCTTTAATAAAATGCATTTTTATAAAAAAGCATTTTGCAATTACTTTGTATTTGGACTGCTGGGTAATTTTTGAAAACGAATATGGTAAAAAGTTTAACCTCATGCATTAGGATTAAATTCTTATATAGGTTCTTACACAAATACTTGGAAGCGAATTTCAATAATGTTGACGTTTGGTATTTAAACACGTATTTTAATATTTTATAATTTACACACATCCTTTAGCATATAAACTTTTAAATAAGCACCATATCGTTTAAATGTTTAAATACATCCTTTATACTCGTAATTTTTGAAAACGCACCACAAAAACAACTACCTGCATACCTACGAGTAAATTATATTCACTATTTTAAACTTATTATTTCACCCTCATTCATTCAACTTTCAACGCAATGCGTGTGATGAAAAACGTCAGGAAAAATATATATGTAGGTATAAGTAAATATTTCTGTCACTGTTCTTGGTGGAAATAAAAATAAACGAATTGCATTTCAGGTTAAGAGCATGACAAATAAATTATAAAAAAAGAAAAACTCAACTTCCTTGCGGAATAGGTTGGTGTAAGGAGCGAGGACGGTTACAATCAACCACTCCTTTGCATTGTTATTGCTCTGTTTACTGTGTAAAAGTAAGCGAATCAAGTTGTCCTACAATTATTTTCCATCTAGAAAATTGCTGACCTCCTTCACGGTACAGTTGAAATTAACTCTTTAAGTTTTTCTTAATATTTATATACATATATATATTTATAAATTTATTTAGTAACGTGGTGGGTGCAGACTTTTAGATGCTTTTGCTGATTCAGGGGTGAGTTTGTTTCCTTTGTAAGGACGAAACACTAAAATGGGTTCATCATATGCATAATTTAAATTTGTGTATAAATAATGTGTATTTACATAATTTCTTAACACCATGAAAATCTAATCGAAAACAAGCATAAAAAACAGAAAACCACACCAAATAGAGTTGTCGTTTATTTCCTGTCCCGTAACATGGATGTCTTAGAGATATTGAATCAAATGAAATGTTCGCCTACAATTCGTCCCTTAGATTTATATAAATTCATTCACTATTGGCATGCAAACGTTCCATTAGTTTGTTTCCCTTGTGAACATCAGGCAATGAAAGCAGCCGAAGGCAAACGGTACTATGTGGGGTTGAATGTTAAAGACTTCTTAACATTTGGAGAGATCCCTACACATTAGAAGTTCAACCTGAAAAACAAACCTAACTAAGTGATTGAAATTGAGAAACAACCAAATGGTTTGTTGTAAATTATCCTTGACAGCTTAAATCCTTACAAAAAAAAACTTAAGTAAACAATTCCGAAATCCAAAGTTGAGGTTGTCCATAGGATGAATACATGTGTGTGTTTGTATTTGGTGTTTTATATTTTCTTTCCCAAGCCCAGTCAACAATGAAATGTCAGTTTGAAGTTTCTGTTTTTTTATTTACTTATTTCAATTTCGTATTGTGCTCGTATTAACAACTTGTAGAAGTTTTACCTTTTTTACCTTCTGATGGGTGTATTGAATCGGGATTGGTTGCTTTATTCTTTAACAAGAAATTGACAATTTTATAAGTGACAGCTGGCATTTAGCGTTGTAAAGCAATGTGAGAAGTTGTGTTTGACAGTTAACACTTTGTAAAAGCATTTAAACGGTTTTCTATGAGAATGAATTTTAAAATGTTTGGATAGGTATAGAAAAAGAGATGAGATTGAAATTTTCAACTGACAGTTGTCATTTTTGCATACTTCAAGTCATATACCATCACTTGGTGCAAATATAAGAATAAAATAAAAAGGTGGACGTTGTACTAACCAAGTTTTTCTATCTAATTCGCTGTTTGGGAACTTAAGCACAGGTACTCGTAAATACCTGTTAATATATCGGAGTGATATTTGTGAAAATATACTTAAGTTAAATTATTTACGTCTTAAGAGTAAAACCATTTATTTGATTATTTAGTCAGTCATTCATTCATTAATTCAAACATTCAGTTTTTTATTCATTTATTAATTTAGTCATTGAGCCATTGAGTCATTCAGTCTTTCAGTCATTTAGTCATTCAGTCATTCAGTCATTCAGACATTCAGTCATTCAATCAATCAATCGTTCAGTCATTCAGTCATTCAGTTATTCAGTTATTCAGTCATTCAGTCATTCAGTCATTCAGTCATTCAGTCATTCAGTCATTCAGTCATTGAGCCATTGAGCCATTGAGTCATTCAGTCTTTCAGTCATTTAGTCATTTAATCAGTCGGTCATTCAGTCATTCAGTCATTCAGTCATTCAGTCATTCAGTCATTCAGTCATTCAGTCATTCAGTCATTCAGTCATTCAGTCATTCAGTCATTCAGTCATGCAGTCATTCAGTCATTCAGTCATTCATTTATTCATTCAGTCAATCAGTCAAGTCAATCATTCAATGAATTAGTCTATCAGTCAGAGCGAAGATCTATAAATGACTACACAAACTCAAAACAAAATCATACGATTATATTAGTTATTTTAATTATTGAACCTATTTGCAACGCACCTTATGTTCATTCATTCACAATTTGCAGAACATTTATTAATAAAAAAATCCCCAAGCCTTATCCTTACTATATCCTCACACAGGAGGACAGCATGGTTGTATACAACTCGACAACAACTATGAATGATTCAACGTTATAAGGATAAGGGAATCATAGCACGCGATAGCAATCGTAAAAAAAAGTAGAAAAGAACCAACAACACGTATGAACGTATAGCTCCATAAATACATGAAAAGTTGGTCTAACGACTACGTGGTGCGGTCATTTAGTGTAGAAACATTGTCCTATACCTATACTCGTAGGTATACGGTGTTAAAGTGTTGCAAAGCTGGTCCTTGTGAAAAGAGTTCCTAGAATACGAATATGAATGAAAACAGAGTTTTTACCTCTTTGTTGGACTCTTTGCACAGGAACGTACACACGTGCCGTATACTCGTGCATACATAAAATTCTAGCACAGCTCATAGAGGTTAAGTCAAAGAGCCTAGCTTTATGGAGAGATACAAACAAACCATGCGGTTTGTTTGTATTTTCACTGACGGACCGACGACTACGACGGGTCGAAATTATTTACGTTTTTTCTATACGTTTTCCCATGTTCGGTCCATGTTGTTTGTCATGACGAATTAACGATTTACCTTTTACTATTTACTTCTAGACTGACTTATTTTAAGGTTTTTCTCTGCAAAACAATTTTTCCAATTTTTTAACAAACTTTAAAATTTCACAAAACAAACTAATTTAAAAAGAATCTGATTTTTTTTATTGAAACAAAAATCAAGGAAAAGAAGAATATTTTCAACGCAAACACAAGACCCCGGCGGTGGCCAGCTCGGCGGCGCGGCTTTCACAAAAAACTTGTCTTCCAGGCAACAACAATAATAATAATTAATTAATTCCATGGCTGACAGCTGGACAGCTTTGATTTATTGACTGCGGCGGAAGTAGTTCCTTTGGCAGTTGTTTTAATCGCTTTTTAAGTGCTGGCCTAGGATGTGAGGAAGTTATAGGCTTTTAGATTTAGGTGGAAACTTTTTCTTATTGCAAAGTTGGTTTAATTAATCTGTCAGAGGATGTGGCTTGTTTTGAAAAAATACGGAGTTACGTATTATAATGTACACGTATATTATATTGATTGACTGGAAGTATACTCCGTCAATTATAGACTAACAAGATGTAGGTATCGTATATAATTTGTTGTTTTTCATATGCGTTATTTTTGTATCTTTTGTAAAGTTTAAAAAGAAGCTTTTTGAATAATGGTCTTTTCATTTCATATCACAAAGAGGGGTAAGGCCATCTGTATTTGACAGTACGAAATAACTTTTGAAGGGAGTACTCTTGGAGACGAGTATTACGGCAGCGGTTTTATATAATTCCTTAAAAGATTGAGACACAATACTAAGGTGCTTAATAGACGTGAATGAATCATCATCATCAATATTGGCTCCATATAAATATATAAATAATCTCAATTTAATTTATGTTTTGGAAATAAATGCTTTCAAAACTATTCTTAAAACTTAATAGTTTTCAACATAAAAATAAATCAAAATCACTCACCATTTTCAAATTTGTAAAATTTTTTTTCTTTAATTCGGTCACTGAAAGATTTTTTCCTTTAATTAAAATAAATTGTGTTTTTATACTTTTCATTAATTTCTTACAACAAATTCATTTTAATTTTGTCTGATGTGTATTTAATTGTTTCTTGCACCTCACTTTTTAACTTTCTTAATTATCTTACTATTAAATATATTCTTTTAATGTTCTTATTTTTTTCATCACTGTTTTGCACCTCACTTTATTTTTTACATTATACGTACGCGCGTTTCGCGGAGCAATTCTATAATTAGAACCGTACCAAGAAAGGCGAGCGACAAGACTGGACTACGATTGCGCTGCTTTCTTTTTTCTTTGTACTCTGCTATTAATTTCGTCTCGGCTTAATCCTGTTGCTCTTACTCAGAGATTAAATGAAAAGAGTTATCCAGTCTAATTTTAGAAGAGATTTGAAGCCATCCAGTTGTACAGCCTAATACATGATCGGACACGCTGTCTTTTGCCATAAAATGTATTACACAGGACTTTAATGGCTGTTTCCTATTGGCTAGGTGTCGAGTCCACCGGAGTCTACTGAGCTTACTTTTTTTCATGAAATCTGCTTTCAGATATATTGATTGATTTTAGCGTCTTCCGAACTTTGTTTCCTCACATAAAGGGCCAACAATTGTCCATAAGGCTTTCCCCTCGAATTCGCCTCAGTTGTTGAAATGCTGTTTAGTAAGTACCTAGGTCTCTTAGGCCGCGTTTCCATTTGCAAGAAAACTTCTGCAATAAATGTCCGATAGTCTGTCCGACAATGAATTGCAAGTGGAAACTAACAAGCAATTTCTATCGCGACAGTACTTTCATAACTTCTTGCGAGTATTTGCAAGTGCAATTAATTGCTAGTTTAAACACATTTGTATCGACTCGCGACAGTTCTTGCAGCTTATCGAAACAGTTTCGTATATCTCGCGCAAGTAGCTGGTTGACGTCTTTGCTTTACACATACAAAATGAGTAAAATAAAAGGTCGTGAATGGCCTCGCGAAGAAGTTATGCGTTTAATTCATGTAATCCATGTTTATGGAATAACCGGGATTCTCCAAAATAGCTCACAGTTTAGAGTATTTTCAAGAACATTAACTCTACATGAAATAAAAACGTTGTTTTATTATTTATCAATGTTTGACACAAAAATAAATTAGAATTTATTACTTGTAATTGTGCCCGACAACGTTTTATTTATGTTGATATATTGTTTTGAATATAATAATAAAAATCTCTGTTCAAATGAAGTTTTTTTTAAATAAGAACAAAGAATTTTTGTTTTTGTTAAAAACGCTTTTAAGGAAACAAATTTTAAAAGAACAAATAAGTTAGAAAGTCAGAATGAAAGAAAATTGCTCTCATTTAAGAATAAAAATGAGTTTAAGCCAGTAATTTTAAAAGTAATTAGATGCCAGAATGGGTTCTACGAGCATGCTCTTCAATGCCGTTTAATTTAAAAAAAACATTAGTTAATAAACATATTTTTTTCGAAAATTGTAAGGGCGGTTTTGTTTCTAATATGTATACACTTATTATTAGAAATAATTTTGGTAATTTAAATATATACAACGAAACCTTAAACTTCGTTCCAAGATATTGCCAAATTTTTAACATATCACAATTTTAAGTAAACAACCAGATTTCTTGCGACATTAATTGCTCTCCTGGTGTAAATACATCTGCAATAAATTGCGACAGTATGTTGCGCGAGCTTCTTGCAAGACATTTATTGCAGAAGAAATTGCAAGAATTCACATGACAATGTAAACGCGACTGCAAGAAACTTCTACAAGACTTCCGCGAGTTGACTTGCAAGTGGAAACGCGGCCTTATTCATATGTCAGTACTGGCAGAGCCATTGTCCTACACACGAACATTTAGAAATAATGACAAGCCGCCTGCGTATTTTTTCATCTATGTTTCTAAGTTGTTACCAGCTGCTACCCTTGATCCAATTAATTTGAAGGATTGCACTACTTTAAATATATGCTACCTTAATTAATTGACCAACTGTTTTTTTCGAGGTCGACGCCATATACTTTGTTTTTAATCCACTAATTTACAGCCCAGTTAGTGGTTAGTGCGTTGGACTGTCATGCAAGGGGTCATGGGTTCAATCCCTGCCTGTGACACCTTAATTTAAAAAAAATAATTTTCGCGGGGACTGCCTCTTGCGAGGAATTGACAAATCCTTCAAGAGTAATCCTTGTCATGAAAAAGTGCTTTCTCAAACTAGCCGTTCGGATTTGGCCTAAAATTGTAGGTCCCTTCCATTCCTGACAAACAGTACTCGCACACAGGAATGGTTGAGAGTTGTAAGTCACTAGGCCCTGGTTCACAAACGGACTGATTCGCCACCCCATTTGATTTTTGAATTTACAGCCCAGGGTTTTGTGACCTCTGCTCGATCTAAATGGAGGAATCGTCTTCAGACCAAACCATTCTTTTGTCTGAGTCAATTAAAGGTGTTAATTCTAGTTAGCGATTTAGCTATTTTACTTGGGTTGTTATTGTTATACTTTAATGTTCCACCTACATTGTCGTGAAAATTTATTTGGGATGCCGTATTCTGTGCGGCCTTACATTATTTAAACAGGTACTCAACAACTTGATACCTCTATTGCTGTTTCACTTTTTGACATCACCTTTTAACATTTCTTCATGCTCTGACCGTTTAGCAATTCACTAAATTACACTTCCAATTGCACTCCGTCCTAACAATATGTGCAGGCGTGTATTCTGTGTAATGTTCCGGATGGATTGATAGAAGCTCGGCGCCTCTTTCTCGGCTTTCTTTCATTTTCACAGATCAAGTTCTTCTCTCAGGTTTATTGCTCTATCTAGTGAAGCCGTTTTTCTCTTGTTTCACTCATCGGTTTGAACGCTCTTTCTTGAATGCTATTCAAGAGGCTTAAGCATCCTAATCTTTATAGATAACCCAACACCTTGCTGCGTTTTTGGCAACATCGCTTATGTGATGCGAAATATAAACATATACCATATACTGCTAATTTCGAACTTCACTTTTGGCACTGTTAATTTTAATCTCTCAAATAATATTTATTGAAAACCGTTTTCTTTAAATTCTACCACGAATTAATACCATGTTGATTGGATTCTTACATAAATGTTTTAACCACATACATCATAACTACCCTCAGGTACTGGAAATTATACATTTTGAACACAAATATTTTAAAACATTAAATATTCATGAAAATGCATCCCAAAGTGATAGAATTTACTTATTTATAAATTTTTCACCGAATTTTCTCTGATGCATCCCAAAATTTGTACATGTTCAGTAAAGACCCAACACCAAGCATTCAATACAACTTCAACTCGAACTTTATAAGCTACACCACCACCGCTACCACATCCATTAAAGGTAAGCAAAGCCTTATACACTATACCTTTACAGTATACAAATTACATGGAGAAGCTTGCTTCCGTGGTCATT
>NC_079147.1:186661234-186792603 GCF_945859685.1 Eupeodes corollae | reverse complement strand
ATACCGCGTCAGAACTAATGTTATTGTTGCATATTTTCTTAAATGTGTGTGTAATACCCCACGAGACAAATTTGCCATTTTGATGAAAATGCTTGTGAAGTTCAATATTTAGAAATCAGTTATGCCTTTCAATCTTTTAAGTAATACTCGTTTACTGGCAAAAATATTTAGGACTTGGTGTTGTTTTTTTATTTCAATTTTTTTTCGTTCTTTGGTCAGCAGAATATTTGTTATTAATAAACATGGGAGCCAGTACGCGTTTTCCACACCAAAACAAGTAACTTGGAGTTCTACAGATCAATCTACCGTCAAAAAGATTGACCATATTGCGATCGAGGCCAGACACGCTTTCAGCATCATGGGTGTCCGAACTTTCCGAGGAGCTTACATCGACTCGAAACACTTCCTCATTGTAGCTAAGGCAGCACTTTGGTTTTCCAGACCTATGGCAAAACAAGGAGATGCTGTTAGGAGGTACAACGTCGAATGGGTACAATCGCAAGAGAAAATCCTTCTCAAGAGAGGACATACAACACCTACGTCTTGGTCAAAACGTCACCATCGACATACGTAACTTTGAGGTAGTCAAGGACTTCGTCTACCTAAGCTTCGCTGTAAACGCAGTAAACAACACCAGCGCTGAGATCAAACGAAGAATAACACTTGCTAACCGCCGTTTCTTTGGGCTTAGAAAGCAATTGAGTATAGCAAAGCCCTCTCTCATCATCCCCATCCTGCTATGAGGTGCAGAAGCATGGACTATGACAAAAGCGGATGAAAGCATCTTGAGAGTAAAGTTCATATTGCGATCTACGGTCCCGTATGCATAGAAGGTGAGTGGAGGAGAAGGTGGAACGACGAGCTGACGAGGAAGGCCGTGAAACAGGTGGTGCGCACAAATGGAAAGTGACCTCACCTAACTTGGAGCGTGAAACTGGAGACATCATGTTGACTGAGGCCTTAGTTCACACAAGACTGTAGGGTCACCTTAAGTAAGTAAGTGTCATATGAACATAACGCTGAATTGACGGTGACAGTCGTTCGAACATTCTTTTCAAAGAATTAAGGTCCAGTCACACTTTCTTACCAAAGAACGCACTAAACAGTGACTTTTTGTGGATGTGATGGCCTTAATAACTTGTGGATTATCAGAACCCCTTAAGGGGGTATTCTAGTGTAGAGACATGAATTTCGCCCGGTTTTTGAAGCGTTGTATAAAGGAAACAAAAAATATTTTTACTATACATTCTTTTATCACTTTTTTATTGATTTGTTGTTCATACATACAAAAATTAATTAAAAAAAAATTAAAATTATCAAAGTTACCGTTCAAGGTGGGAATGTAAATAAAAGAGGGTGTCCTGGCGTGCATCCTACCAACCCTTCTGGTGATCTGAAAAACAAAAACCAGACGGATTTTTAATTATTATATATGTCGCTATCGTTTGACCCTTGGATAAATTAAAAAAAATTTGTTTAACAAAATGGTAGCAGTTAAAAAAAAATGTTCTTGTTGCATATTTTCCAACAATTCCGAATTTTTAAAAAAATACTAAATGAGGAGTTATATTTTTGGGCAAGGACCACACGATAAAAAGATTTATAAAGAACATCCTCTCCAAATTTGAAGTAAATCGGTTTATTAGAACTCGATATATCCTTACCGCCAGCTCGAAAAAAAGTAGTTTCGAGAAAAAACGCGTTCAAAGTTTTGAGACAAGTTTTTGACAATTTTACTTACAGAATACGTACATATTTTCTATCTATTTCACAAAATAATTCACTTCAAAAATAAGCACGTTGTCAAAGCTAGCACTTTCACTCACTATTAAGGTTGCCAAAATGAAACTAAAAGGACAAAACAGTTTCTGTGGCCTTCAAACCCAGTTTCTTTGACCTTTAATTAACTGGTGAAATAATCGGAATATTAAAAAATCCTTTTTAACGCATATTCTTGAATGTCTAAACTTTGGAAATATGACAAACATTTTTTTTTTGATTCTTTCAAAATTCTACACTAGAATACCCTCTTAATACAAACATTTGTTTAATAACATATCCACTGAGTTGGTTAAATAATACGATGTCGACCGCCTGTTTTTCAAGCACCCATTTGCCGACATTGTGAATGGTCAGCTGGCTTGAGTGAGCTGGATTTTAGTAGTTTTAAGTTTGACAAATGTCAGATATTCATATTTTATAATATTTGTATTTCTTGACTGACTTTTCAGGTTATATTTGAGCACTTAGTCATGATTTAGATAACTTATAACAAAAAAATGATCCACAACTTCAATATTGCTTTGCAGCCTTAAAGTCCATCAAAAGTTGGTATGTTGGAGTTTTGTCCCTATAGGCGCATTGTTTTATACTTTTTGTAATAAACATAAAACTCTCCTGAACCACAACTTATTTCGACCAGATCCGTAACAAAATCCCGAATTAATGATTCTAACAAGTAAACATTATTGCAAACCTAGCTGGGGCAAGCTGTGGACCTTTTAGTATTTAAGAAGATATTTTGAATTTAAGATTTTTAAATTTGTTCACTTTCTATAATCTCGAAACATGAATTTCGGAAAATTAAACAGAACTATAGTGTCCAAAAGTTTTTGAAAAATTGTCAGACATGTTTTGTTATACCCCATATATTTTTTTAACAATTTGTTCAATTCTTTCATCATTTAAAAAAATCAAAAATGTTATAAAGATTTTCAGTTGCATATGACGACCACTGTTTTGCATCATGTATAAAACTCTTTGACCACGAATAGCTTACTTATAAATTCATAAGTTCATTCTCAAATAATCATCAATTGTGAATTTAAAGAACAATTCAAACATTAAAATGTGCTTCCTTCCTTCAAAATGCAAACACAGACCTCAATATAACCTCTTTCCCAAACTTATAGCTTCATCTGATGATGTACAAAGGATCCCATTAAGAGGAGGGACGTAGGTGCACTCTTTTTAAGTTTTCTTCCAAACAAACAGAATATAAAAATAATAATAATATCAGCAACAACAACAAAATACTGAACAAAAATAAAACACATAAACGGATGTCATTTTTGTTGACATATCATTTAGTTTGGTTTTTCCATTTCAATGGTTGACTTGACTCTTTTGTAGCCGACCAACCAACGACGATGAGAGTTTGTTAAGCACTCATTGTCGTTCTACATTTTTGTTCGTCATCATAACATCATAATAAATATTATATATGTATGTATGTATTTTGTTAAAGCAGATAAAACAACAACAAACAGAAAGAAACAACAAGAAAAAAAAGTAAAATAACGCAAAAACCTTTGGCAATCATTTGTTTTAATTTCCGGAAATGATTCTTCGAACGATTGTTGACAAAAGCCTTCAAGTGTTCAATCAATATATATGAATGAACCCACACTCATTTATAATGCACACACGTAGACTCATATGAAACATTCATACAACATCTACAGACACAATAACAAGTCATATACACAGACACACTTATATATTTTATACGTATAGTGGATGTATACGAGAAAAGGACCAATTTGCAGATATTTTCAATTTCCTGAGGCCAGTTCTTCAATTCTGGGCACGAAGGTCAATATCCGGTCTTTGTGTGATATAAAAATTTATTTCCGGCTTCAAGATAATCACACAAACACATACACACAGAGACAAAATATAATAAAACTATAGTTAACGGATGCTTGAACAAATGACACAGTTTTATGAACGGATGTCCAATTCTATATTATGTCCTTTTCAGTGTTGGGATTACCTACACATATATCATAGATTATATCATAGAGGTGTTATTGGAAAAGAAATTTAAGGAGAAATTTTTGAAATAAAACAAAAGAAAATTCACTAAGAAATAGAAGAAAGGCTTTAAGTGCACTAGTCAAATAATTTAATACGATGAAAGTGTGATTTTGTATATAATAGTGGCACTGGAAAGTCGTATATACATATATCCCAATACTAAAAATTAAATTGAGAAAATTCGAAGTCCACAGCTTTTCAGTTGGTATCGCAGAGCTTTCGGTTTTGGTATATTTTACTGGGATACGTCTAAAATCCAAATACTTTCTTTGAAAACCGGCGATTTTGATTGCGTGTTTCTGGAAAATGCGTCCTTCTACACACTTTCCATGTACACATTCAAACTTAGAAAGTCAAGGGCTTTCGAACGCGACCAATCACAAGTGGTTTCCCAATAGTCCAAAAACACTAAAAAAACGCTTTTTTGGATACATCTGCATAGTCAATACTTCCAAGAAGACGTCTGTCATGTACATATTAGAAATCAGGTAGTCGTGGGCTTCCGGGTGAAAACAATTTCAAGTGGTTTCCCAAAAGTCTAAAAGAGCCAAAAAAACTGTGTTTTTTTTAATGACAAATTTAAATGTCATCATTATTTGGAAGTCCAGTTTTCTTTAAAAATTTCTTAAATCAAAAATGGTGAATGTTTGTGGTAACTGCATAAGATCAAAATTAAAGACTTACGAGGACTAGAAAAATGTATTTCCAACTTTTTATGAAACATACGTGTGAGGGTTTTTTTTGTTCACCAGGAATAATCTCGAAATTATAGAAGCTTAGATGAGTTAAATAATAATGAATCATAATATTAGTGGTAGTCTTTATGTGGAACAACCTTAAGTTGTTGCAAACACACCTATTTTTTTCTTGACTTTAAGCATTTCATTGTAAGAAAAGTTACTTGTGGATCACCAGTTTTTGCTCCAAAGTGGATTGATATATAGAAGTTACATGCTATACTGTAGCTCAGAAAAAAGTTTTAACTTAGGGATTCAACAGAAAATGGTTTTGAAAGATTCCTTGCATGCCTGCATACAGTTATATATGAGTTTTGACAGGCATAAAAGTTTTCAAATGGACATTTAACTGCCAATAAACCAAGAACGTTTTGAAACTGGTTGATGAAGACAATATAAATAATGTTGGAGTAACGAGATATTTATATTTAGATTCATTGATTTTTTTTTATCAATATTGCATTTAAATGTAATTTGACAATATGTAGAACAAGGTTTAGCAGGTTACTGGGAAGAAGGGAATACCTTTTCAAAATGAAACTTCAATGGCATTTTTTTTACACTTCAGAGTTTTAGAAAGTAGTTAGCTTATACCAAGCTTCAAACTACGATCAGAGGCTCATCATAAGTGCATGTGTTAGTTGTTAGTAAAAAATAATACAATTATAGCCTGACCCACGCACAAAATACAAAACATAATTATCATTTAACTATTACATAATACAAAATAAAATGAGAACGTTTACAATAGTGGAGCACTCGTTCTAAACAATAATTTTAATCCCACCTTATTTTAATTTAAATCTATCGATGAACACTTTAAGTTATATAAAATGCTCATTCGACTTAAAGCTTCATTCTTCCCAAAGTTAGTTTTATGGAAGTCAATATGTATATGTATAAAATCAGATAAACGCAGGTGATGAGTTCCGCCTCGGTAATCAAATGTACACAAGATAGCAAATAAGTTGCATCAATTTCAACGTTAATGTGTTTATGAAGAAATATTAAATCATTATAAACATGCCTTTGATGGAGAGATTGCAATTGCGTCAGCTGAATACGATGTTCATTTGGAGGCAGATCATAAAGATCTTCCCAAGGATCTTAATACAAGCTACTTTAGGGCAAAGCTAATAAAACCATGTTCAATTGATTCAATACGTTTTCTATAAATTTCTTAATAAGGAGTAACATAGGGATCATTGAAGTCCTTCACCCAGTGTTTTATAAAACCTAGCATAGAACTTTCTTTACTAACAATAAAATTAATTTGATGTGAAAATTCGAAGTTGGAAAAGAAATGAACATCTAAATCTTTAAATGTGGAAACGCTAGAGAGTTTTTGCTGTGATATACACTATACAGTACAGTACAGTTTTTTAGTAAAATTTATCGTCTGGCATTTTAAAGGGTTGAGTGAAACTATCAATGTCGGCTTGTAAAAGAAAACGATTATGTGTGGACTTTATTATTTTTAAAATCTTCATATCGTAAGCAAAAATGAGAAGTTCACTTGAGCGTAGACATGACGATACATCGCTAATAGACAGGATTAATAGAAAAGGGCCAAGATGGCATCCCAGGGAAACACCAGATTGAGCAACAAATGGTTCTGAAAGACAATTTCTTAATTTTACCTCATAGGATTAAGGTATGATTTAATCCAAGCTTTAGAAAAGTCAGTGTATACACAGTCGACCTTGTTCTAAAGCGTTTGAACATATGTTTGAGAATGTAAGGAGCTTAGTAACTGTTGACCTTTTTTCACAAAACCTTTTTGCTGTTCGCAAATGAGATTTTTACTAAAAAATGCTACACTTTCACAAACAACTTGTTCAACTAATTTACGAATGCAAGAAAGCTTTGCAATGGGCCTGTAGTTTGTTATATCCACTTTGTTACCTTCTTACTTCTTCAATATACTGGGAAATTTGACTGTTTTTAGAGAAAGTTTAAATAAGAACGTAAGGGGTTTAACTAAAGCATTACTACAATTTTTTAATACTATCGGGATAGGCTGAGTAATCATCATTCAACGCAGATAAAAGATCAAAGACTGTACTCTGTAGTACAGGGATGTGACTACAGCTAGTTTGCGAAAAGGAGTGAAGATTATGAAAATATACTTCATCGACTTCTTGAGGGCTATTAACAAATGACCCAATTAAATTTGATGCGAAAGCTTTACAGATGTCAACAGTTTTATCTAACGAAAGGTTCTTGTAAGTGAAGTTAACTAGAAAGCCATCTGAATTTTTCTTTAAGTTTACAAGTTTCCAACATTTTGTAGCATTCTCTTTCAAAGATGTGCCCATATCTGTAACATAACAAGTGTATACAAAATTAGAAAGAGACTTAAATTCATTAAAGAATTCAACATAAACAGAGAAATTGATTGGAGACTGAGTTTTCTTCTTTCTTTTGTTACGAAGTAATAGCAATTCTTTCGTTTACCAACAGTGGTTAAAGTTAGTATTTCTTGATTTATTGAAAGGTAGATTTTTTTCTAAACAATTATAAAGGATCTTATACAAAATTTAATTTGAGAGTATCAATAATTCCAGAAATTGTTAAATTTCAGACAACAACTGGAAATTAGGTCTTATGAATTCAAAATTATATAAGCAATCAAAGGAACTACTGTGTTTAGTAGGATGATAACTTAAGTCAAGAAAAATGTAAATGGGGTGACATTTATCAATATTAGTAATTCTAGATTGAATTGACTCTAGATCAAGAGTACTAATTCAATTGTTTGAGTTTTAAATACAGCTTGTTTTCTGAAAGTCATTAAGAAGGATTTTATCGAGAAAAGATAGTTCCAACTGTTAAGAAGAGGGAGAGTCTTCAAGATTCGTTTTCCAATGGAATCCAGTCAATGTGTGGTAAAATAAAATCAACTATTCAAATTGATCAAATTGATAAAAAAAATCTAATGCCAAGGAGAGTTCGCTTTTTGGAGAAAAATAAACGTTTAAAATGAAAATTGTCTTAGTCTGTACCATTATCTTTACCCATACCAGTTCAATTTACAATCCAAACGGAAAATATACAGACGAAGAGAAATATGTATTTATTTACCGCTATGAGAAGACCTCCACCTAAATCCTTTGCATTACCAACATGACGATCATTTCTGTAAACTTCGAACTCTTGGCTAAAAAGTTCTGTGTCGGAAAAGCCTGACTATATAGGTGTTACAGGCTACTCAGTACTCACTTACCATCACGCTAAGGGTACTACTCTATCCATGATTTGCTGATGTTTAAAATAATCTCAAAAGATATATTTATTTTAATTTGTATACAATAAAAAAACATTATTATTGAGCTGCTCTTCGGTCTCCTCTGAAAAAGGTAACTATTTCTGATGTATCAAGAATAATTATTAAATTTCAAAATTTCATTTGGCAATGAAACTGGGCTAAGGATAAGAAAGCACTGTCAGCGAGTTAAACAATGTCATTAGCATGTAGTTAAGAAAACCTTATTTAAATGCTGTAGAATAATAAAATTCAGTAGGGTGGTAGATGTGCTAATGAAAATGTAAAAAGCAATTTAGGCACAAAAATTAAACACTAGGGGGAGTGGTATACACCCCCTTTTCTAAGTGAAGTATGAGTTAAAATTAACGCTTTTTTAATGTTATAGAGCAATAAAATTATGATTATGAGGTAATCCATTAAAAGGGAGTGGTATACGCCTATATTAACTATTTCTGAATAATTTAGGATAATGATATTTAACAGAGTGGAAGTAATTGATCTGTATTGAACGTGGAAAAACAACATCAGCGAATATACCCTCAAAAGGGCGTGTTACCCGCCCACTTATCATTCATATGTTTTCGTTTAAAAGTAACAACTCCGATATTTGTATAACAATGGAATTTAACAGAGTGGTAGGGATCGATAATTAAAGAAAGACAAAGACTTTCTGAAATAATGTATAAATACGAAGAATATTTTTCAGCGCCTGCAGTGATGAAGTTTGATTGAACAAAAAGCAACTGCATCAGTCTTCAAAATGCTGAAGTTATCTTTATTTTGTTGCCAAGACTTCATAGTTTTGATAGCTTTTCCAACAGTTTGATCCGAATGAAATAAAAGAATAAGAAAATTCTTTCATAGAATACAAGAAGACTTTATAGACGTGATTTACCCTCACTTTAATTTCCGTAGAAAACAGGTGTCCGGAAAACATCCCACCGAGAGTAAGGCAATTATTTGCCATTATTAAAAAGCTGCGTGGATATAAACTTTCGAAACATAAATGCATAATAAATCTTATTAAATTTAGAACTTGGCGTATCCTACGATCTCATTATTTTTCCAATCAAACTTATTAATAATTTTTTATTATTTCAGGGGTATTACTATGTAATTCGGTTCTACAATTAAATTGCTTGAATTCGAAAAATTGGTACTATGTACCTATTTGACTACTTTCGAACGAACGAAAATCGAAAACTTTTAGTAGTGCCAACAATATTCTTATGAACTTTCGAATAAACGAGGAACTACGTAACTCGAAAGTAGAATTCAAAACAAAGCAAAATCGAAAATAATCACTCTACATCAAATGTGTGCTAGAGAAGTTTTTTTTGACAAAGTGTAAGTAAAATTTTGAATATGAGTTCCATCTACCACCCCAATTACACCGGGAATTCGTGATTTTTTTCCAAAACTAGGGTTTGGACTTTCGTTTCTCTTTTTCATTCATATTAAAATCATCATCAGCGGGCACATGACTCTTTCGATTGAAGTCAAAACTTCGACTAGTATTTTTGAAATATTTTGCTATACAATTCCGGCGTTTTTGCCATCACCGATTTGTTCTTCTGCGTTTAATTTGCTCGCAACCGTTCTTCATTTCCTTACAAATTCAACCGAATTTGAACGGTGTCCATTTTTGTAATAATTATTAAATTTGATGTTTTATTTTTGATTCATTTTTTTTTTAACTGTCAAACAACTCGATTCTCGTTCGAAAGTAAATTTTTTTGAAAATAAGTTTGTATAACCGGCGTCCGATTCTTCTTTCATACGTAGTACGATTTGAAAGTAGAATCGGAAATGTATTTCGAATTGAATCAAAAGTAGAATCGAGTTACATTGTAGGGCCCCAGGATATTTTGCTTAATTTGTCAACATTTACATTTTTGCTGTGATTAAGTCTTGAAGCAATTTAAAATAAAATTAACAAACCCCTCAAAAAGACAATAAGCAACTTAAAATTATATTGTAACGCCGTTTCAATTAAAATTGAATTTTTCTTAACTATTTTACATACCAATCAATTCCATCAGTGGGAGTTAATTTTTCGTCACCATCACAACATTTATTGAAATCCACACCAATACATATAGTCACGACATTTTTTTTTCACGGTGATGACGATTGCAGGCTTTGGTCCGCCTAAGGACAAAAATAATTATTTTGCGTGACTACCGTTGAAATGCCAGAAGATTGTGACTTTTTGGCACGCGTCTGTTTCTGCAAAGAAAAAATTATATAAATTGCTATCTATTTCAATTAAATTTTCTTCCTTTTTCTATCCCCGTCTTCAAAAGAGGATAAACCTATAAAAAATAAATGAAAGGCATCTGGAAAAGTAACCTTATACTTATGTTTGTCTCAGTCTTATGATGAAGGTATAATTGGAAAGAAATAACCATTCGTGTTTTATCCAAATTTGCAATATCAAGTGGCTGACTGACAGCCCAAGATATGTACACAACCTTTCTGTTGTGAAGAAATTTTACTCCTGCCCTAGATACGGAGCGAGTAAATTTAACTCCATTCAGAGTAATAATAAACATATAAATGAAATTACACTCGGAATAACATGCAACTTGAAAGTCACGGGAAACAACGTACCTTCAAAAAAAAAAAAAAACAACAACATAAAAATTAAGTCTCCAATCCTCGAATCTAAACTGAAAATATTTTATAGCTTCTAAAAGTAAAAGAGAAATCATACCAAAAACATTCCATTGCCAAAGGTATGCAAATGTCAAGAATTCAAAAGAGTTATTTAAAAAAAGGGAAATAATAATGTTTGCCCATTTGTGTAAAATTTTGTGGCATAAATTTGTAAAATTAATAACAATATCTAGAAAAGCTGACACACAAATAAAAGCAAGCGAAAAGGAATATAAAAATATCACTCAACATCATGTCATTTGGTAATCGTTTTAAATTTCTGCCTTTCGTTGTGGTTGTCATCATCAGCTATCAATTTGACTAATGAAAGTTGTTCGTGTTCGAGTATTTTGAGTGTTTATTTTCGGTTCTTTATTTTTGAAAATAATCTAACAGCGGATACAAATTTATGGGTTTAAAGATTAGATATGAACGGAAGGATAAGGGCAAGCACTTAAAGGTATATAGCGTAAGACCGACCACGACGGATGAAATTATAGTTTCGATTTTGTTATTTGTTGTTTGGCAGAAGTATAAGAAAGTAGGGGTTTAAAAATTATCATTGTTACAGACACAGATGAAATGAGACTTATTTTTCGAAGAATTACAGACAGGGAATTCCTTATCTCATTACAGAAATAATAATATTTTGGTACCAAAATATTAGCCTTGAAATCCTTAAAAAAATAGTATTTCTTAATGAAATAAAAGAATCGATTTAAAATGATTGTAATCCTGGAATAATTAACTTGGTTAGTTATCTTATAACAATAAATGTTGTATATTTTGTATGGGTGATTTATGGGTGATTTTTTAATAGCTATAGGAAAGTTAAAAAAAAGCATATACAAATCAGAAAAATGCAGAAATGTACAGTCTTTATAATGTTTGAAGATTATTTCATGCAAATGTTGACCTTGACTGCGCCTCAAATGGTCCATCCGCTTGATATAATTTTGGCACACTCTTTATAACATTTCGGCCGGTATCTCACGAATGTTCACCGAACCTGCCTCCCAATAAGTAAATTGTTGTACGTGCTGTGTGGCATGTGGTACCGTCTTGTTGAAACCACATAAGTCACATTCTTACATTTTGGCAAAAAAAAAGTTAAATATCATCATATCATGCGGTAGCGCCGACCATTCACAATTACGATACGATTCGCAAAATCTTTGAAGAAGTACGGTCCAAAGATGCCACTGTGACTTTCTCTGGATACATTGGCAGCTCTTGCAATGCTTCTGGCTGATATTCACTCCAAAATCGTCAATTCTGCTTATTTGCGTACCATTCAGCCACAAATGAGCTTCGTCGCTGTACACAATTTCAAATCTTCGGTCAGCTTTCCAAGAGCCCATTCACCAATTACACATTGGGGTTTTAAAAGAAAAGGACGGAAATTCGAGATCTATCAAACTAAGTTGTTAAACCATTTTTAAAGTTAAAAGCCTGACATTAATAAAAATTGTCACTTGAGTTCTATTTTGTTCAATTGACCATTTTTGACGAAATTGAGTTAGAAATGCAGTTTTTATAATTCGAGGGTGATCTTTCAATTGGCGCAAACCGGTTTGTTCTATCTCATTTAGTTTTCACGTTATGGAGAACTGTTTTGTTTAATAAACAACTTTTCTGACCATTTTTAGTATCGCTTTCGTTCAATAAACCACTATTCATTCTTTTTGTATCATTTTTAACAATTTTTTTTTGTCAACTCTTGACATTTCTCAAAATCGGATTTACTATTTTTTTGCAACAAAATATAATGTCACTGGTACTTATTCTCTACCGAAACATGAAAAATTTGTCAAAAAAATCACACCAGAACAAGATATAAATAAAGGTAAAGAACATATAAAATCTTCTCCAGTAATGGATTCACAATATACTGCCCAGCAAATACTAAAAAACAATATCTCGAATCTGGTCTTACTTTAATGAAATGTACATATGTAGAGAAAGTGAGAAAACCTGTTTCCTGTATCGTATCGATACTGTTATCTCCAAAATTTATGCTTCACTCCGAGGACTATCTGTTACTAGATCAATTCTGCCTCCTTAAGTTAAATTAAAGCAAAGGAAGCATTCAATGTCATTGCTCGGTTTGTTTTCAAACTCCGAACATACGATCACGTTTCGTCTCAGGCTCGTCTACTTTTAAATTGCAACATGGAAGCTTTTTTTAAATATCGGTGTGGTTTGCTTCTCTTCAAACTAATTTTTAACAAGACTGCAAATTATTCGTTTAATAAGCTTGATTTTTGTTCTTCAAATCGTTTTACCTTGTTGCGCTCCCCAAAGTTTACCTGTTTGACATCACGAAGACAATTTTTCGTTTATGCTGCCAGACTGTGAAATAATCTTCCCAGTCACATGAGGTCTGGAATCGAACATAGAAGGTTTCATAAACTTTGTTTTGAATATTTCTCAAATTTGAACTGAGGTAACTTTTTGTAATTATTTTAATTTCTTCTTCTTGCGACTTAAGTTTTTATTTGATTGTTATTGAATAAATTATAAATAGTTTGCTACAATTGTTTTAAACATAGTGTTTGCATACTTGCATTATCCTTAATAAATATTGTATTATATCCTGTACTATCTATAAGTCAATCTTGATGAATAGCTGTTTTTTTAATCAATAAATATCAAATATCAAATAATAAAAAATAAATATCATACAAATATTTTACATGCATTTTATTTACGTTTACTTTTTAACCGCAAAATGGTTTACAATGTATATCACAGAAAAAATCATTTAATCAAAATTTACTATTTATTTCTAATCGGAATTTTATTAAATATTTATTGATGTTTAAATATATTTTGAATGGAATCATACTAAATGATAAAAGACTAAGACTTAAATTAAGTACGACTTGCAATACTTCAAAGATTTTATTCTGAAACAAATAACGTTTGTAGCTGAACTGTGTATAATTGTATCAGACTTAAACTTAAACCAAATTTTACAATAACGCATGTCTACTTAAATTTGTGTTGACATAAGATTTGACTTGATTAAACGTATAATTAAAACATAAACGAAGTTAATTACGTGGAAACTTTGATTGAAAGCAAATGAAATATTAAAATCTACTGAATGGCTTAAAATTTCAATCCGGTTTAAGTTTAAAAAAAACAACGATTTTTGGAATTTAAACTGTTAAAGCAATTAAGCTCTGCAAAGCCTTCAGTAGCTTGTGTTTGTATAAATCTATCCAGAAATAAAATATAATTTTTAAGGATTTTATTTTTAATTCAGTTATTTTTTTTCATCATGTAACTTTCCCTGGAAAAACTACCTCCTGCCCCACCACCCTCATTATTTGTTGTAATAAATCTTTAAGTGAATATTTTTTGACGATTTTTAGTCCTTTTTGACTTTTTTTAGTTATCATTTTGTCCAACATATTGTCGTTTAAATTACGAAACTTCATTTGTTATTTTAATTTCGTTATTTACCAATGACTACGATTGGGGATTAATAACGTTAAACTTTTACTCATTTAATTGATGTAAAAAAATGTTGTTATAAATTCATACATACATACATAATGTATGTATATAAAAAAAGACACAACTGAAATTAAAAAGAAAGAAAGAAAATGAATTTAAAAAAATAAAAACTCACAAACCGTTGTGTATATTCGACATCAAAAATAATTGAATCGAGGGATATTTAGCATTTAAAGTGGATTTGAATAATTAATTGCAATTGAGTTAATGGAGTTCGTAATTTTTCGAAGAGAAAATGATCATCAGCTTCGGAATCGGAATCGGAACCGAAATCATCAGAAGGATAAGAAGAGCAGGAGTGGTGTGTAGTGTAGAGTGTATAAACGATTGGGAAGTTGGGAAGGGGGGTTGATGATGGCGGAAGCTTCATAGAAAGACTTGGTTTGGATTTTACAGAGGAAATTTTTGGAATAAAATTCTTTTTTTCTTTTTTCGATTTGTAACAGTTGAGAGGAGTGCACTTAATTAGCATTATTTGTGCACAATTTAAACAGCAAAAGAAGAGAGCAGCCTCAGTCAAACCCCCTTTTGGCTTTCAGGATGTGGCTTTTCGGTGTCTATATTGAATCGAGACTATGGGAGCTCCTTCTGGATAATTGATAGTGATGGCAATTTATTGACTTGAAGATTAAACGGTATGTTTTTCAAATGAAGTTTGAGGTAATTTTATCTTTATAGGATAATAATTATGAGAATTAGGTTAGGGGCGTAAATAAAAAAGTTATGTCGTTTACGTTACTGCAAACTAGAAAATAAGTACTTATGAAAATTAGATCAATTGATATAAAATTAAAATGACAATTGGTTTTCGAAGTGTCAAAAACAAAAGTTTAACTTGTTATTAGCGTTTTTTTGAAAATAGATTTGTAAAGAGTGCTTTTTTCGACATGTGAATTTCATGAAGAATAAAATGTCTTTACCTCTTAAATATTATTTCAGGCAAGTGTCCTAGCTGAGGCACAATTTTTGAAAAAAAATTCCAGCACTTGTCAGAAATAATACACCGAATATTTTCTACACCAAGGTATCAATTATCTCGGGCTTATCTACGTTTATATTAAACACGGTAGATGCTCACTTTAATTTTTCAAAATATCCTTTAATCTAAACTTGAAACTAACATTTTTTAACTATTTATGTCGAAAACATTAAATTTAAAGCTACATTTAAGATAAATAAAGAGGACTGTTATCGCCATAGTTCGATCAAAAAAATTGCTAAAATTGTTTTAAAGGCTAAATTTCCTTTAAATCTAGCCTGATTCGGGTGCAAATTCAATCGACAAAGAAGAGATGTACATGAAATCGTTCCATTCAATACAGTTGCTTCAAAGCGGAACCTTTCAAATACTCTCTGTGACCAGAAAGAGATTCGAGATTTATTAAAAGACGTCTTTGAGTATATAGAGGTAATAGAAGTTTATGAGGCAAGGTTACAAGGCCCATAAAAAGCAAGCATATTCAAGAATTTGCCTGAGAAATGAAACATACACAATTTTAATAACATAAGGAATACGAAGATCTTGGAAAATCTTTTGGACGGAAGCAAGTGTTTTGTTAGCTTTTATTTTAATATATAATTATAGAGGTCAGTAAACGTTAATTTTGAGTCTTGTATAAAAGAAAGGTCTGAAGGACTGAATTCTCTTTTGAAACATAACTAATTTTACTTATAGTCGTAATTAATTATATTAAGTTTGATTGTAAAAAAAAACATTGTCTTACATTTATTAGTATTTAGTTATAATCCTTGATGGAGTTAATAATTTGTAAAACATTAACATCATCTGCATAGATTAGCATTAAATAATTATTTAAAGCAAAAGGAAAATCATTAATAAAAAAGAGGCTGGGATCCACACTGATAACTTCTCATCCCGTCTTTGGGTTTGTCTTGCTTTAAAGTTTGAAGGTTTTCTTGCTGGGTAAAAAAAGTTGTAAGTAGAATTATTCTTAAAAAATCTATAATTACCAGCAATATTTTTCATGTCAAGAAATAGTTTAGTTTGAAAACTTAGTTTTATTAAATAAATTTTTGTTCGAAAACAAATTTTTACCGATTTAAGTAGCATTTCCTTAATTTTTACAAATTGGATTAATAAAATTAATTTGAGGGATATCAAGAACCGAACATCAATTTTTACCAAATTTGCGTACTATTTTTTGTAGATTTTATTTTTGTATGGAAAAATTGACTACTGGATTTTTATAAACAAAACTACTGAATACCGAAAACAATATTTTTTGTGAAATAAAAAAAAAGATATTCAAGACACTATTTTTAATTTTTAAAAGCCTTTTAAGTCGTTAGTAAATTTTTACCAAGTTTTAGTATTGCTTTTTGTTAGGATTTTACTTTTTGTAAAAAAATAGATTTTCTTCAATATTTTACTGAGTGTTGATAACAATATTTTTTAAAAGATAAAAGTATTTTAAAGCTAATATCTCAAAGTTTTGAAAAGATATTTGAGTCGAAAATCAATTTTTACCAACTTTTATTAATTTTTTGTTTAGGTTTTTATTAAAAAAAGAACTGTTAATTCAATTTTACTCTACATTTTGAGAATGTTGAAAACAATATTTCTTATGAGTTAAAATTAAGTGGAAGTTATAATCTTAAATTTTTGGAAAGATATTTGAGTCGAAGTTCAATTTTTACCAACTTTGAGCAATGTTTTTTTTTGTAAGTTTTTGTTTCTTATAATTCAATTTTGCTCAAAATTTTACCAATTGTTAAAAACGTTATTTTTCGTTGTATAAAATTGTTTTGAAGACAAAATCATTTTGTATTCGTAGTATTACGAAAAAAAGACCTTAATTGGATTTTTTTTCCAAAAATATACTTGTTTAGTACTACGTTACAATATAATATTATATAACATTTAATTCAAGTTTCTAGCGTTTCTGGTTCGTAAGATATTTGTGGTTAACAAAAATGTTTACTTTTTTTAAAAAAAACCACCAACGCAATTTTCTTGAGAGTCCTATCTGCATCTTTCTGCCTTATTATCTGTATAACAAAATTTAGCTGGTTCTTAAGCTATGGACGACGAAAAAAACGTTCGTACACATGCATGCACAGACATCTTTCTAAAAATCTTTTATTTTGACTCTAGGGACCTTGAAACGTCGAGAAATGTCAAAATTTTCAATTCGAGAAACATAACAATAACTTCCTATGGGAAGTTAATAGAAGAAACTGCAAATGGACAAAGTTGCCTCCCTTGAGGTACACCAAAATTGATTTTAAATTGACATGAAGGGTTACTCTTAAACAAGACGCCATAATACTTGTTTTATAGGTATTTCGAAGTCCACATAACGAGACGATCATTAAGTCCAATTTTACTTAGAAGAATTTTTGGATTTAATATGTCAAATTCCTTGCATTCAAATACAAAAGCAGAGAATTGTAATGTACTTACCAAATTTTTTTTTCAATAAATTGATTACGTTGTTGTTAGTTGTTTGCTGAATAATTTTCACAAACTTCAAACGTTATTCAAGGGTAAGTCTTTTTATTAAAAAATGACAAGCCAAAGTGAGCATAAATCAAGTGACGGCTGTAAAAAAGATCAAATCCGAAAAAAAAAATATTGCCAGATTGAAAATAACTAACAACACACCCATTTTGATAACTGAATATACAATAGCGTAAAAAAGGCTTCAAATAGTTTTTTAAAAATCTTTATGAGAAAATTGAATATTCAACGAATTTTTTTAAAGAAAATATGAAAGATCAAAATCTTGACTAAATTTCGAGGCACCGATTATATCACTTTCGAACACTTTTGTATAGTGCAATACATGCAGATATGGTGTCTGATTTCAAATGACAAATTTGATTTTATAATAACCTCCATTTAAAATGTTGCTTGACGAAACACACAAGTTTAAGAAAAAAGTTAATATTTCATTAAACACATAATTTTGAATTTTGTTTGTTTATTTTTCTTGTATTATTTTATTATTATTATTTTCGCTTACTCTACCTAATAAAACATGAATAAACCGAGAGGAGTTAAAGAAAACTATTTTGAAAACCCAATTAAAAGTTTTAAGTGAGCTCATAATTAACATTAAATAAAACAAAAACAAAAAGCTTGTACTTACACATATACATAGGTATGGTACACACAAATACTAAATAATCCACATGGAACGTTAAGTAAAATCATTTTAAATGAGATTTTATACTGCGCTTAGAATTACGAAAAGGACTCGTAACGTATAGCAATACATTATAAAAATACACACACAGACATAATTTAAATAAAAGTTTATGGTATCCTCCACTTTGGCGTTTTCAGTAAATGTTAACTTTTCAATCGATAAGTTTTTGGTAAAGTTTCGTTTTTTTTTGCAGAAAAAGGAGAACATTTACAGCAGCCATAACTTATACAAACATACCAAAACATAAAATTAAGTTAATGAGGTTAGGTAGATTAAAAATGATAAAACAATTTACTAAAATAATCCATATTATTTCTAACATGAATAAATAATATTCCAAAAAGTTGAGTATTTAAAGTATAGAATTATTGAATGAACTTAATCTTTTGAACACCAAGCTTCTCGTCTTACAAGCTTGTTTCACTTGTCTAAAACTAGTCTGAGGCTCACGATACTTTATAACTGATTTTACAGTAAGAGGTTTGATTTTGATGTTTAAGAAAAAGCAGCACTATTTATTTTTAAGACCAAGGCACACCATTAACAATGGAAAACGACATAACCCAAATGACAGTCAGGCTACGGTTGCCACTCTTTTTCATGAAATTAACCATTTCTAAACCTGTTTAGTCAAAAGATTTTGAAGCCGAATTTTTAAAATTAAAAAAAAAAATAAGAAAAATAAAAGGATCAATAAATGTGCCAAACGTGGACTTCCAAATCAATATTTAAAAATTTCGCCACAAAAAATTTTAAATTAGAGCCTGATAACTCAATTCATTTACCATAACACTTCCACCAGTATCTTTTTGTTATAATTAAATTAAGATTGTAGAAGACTGTCATGCCAGACGTCTTGGCTTCAATCCCTGCCTGAGCCATCTAAAGTTATTTGTACGGGTTTTCATCTTGTTATTAATTGACAAATCCTCTAAGAGTAATTCTTGTCATAAAAAGTGGTTTCTCAGATAAGTCGTACGGATTTGGCCTGAAACTGCGTAGCGCCCCTCTATCCCTAGCAACATTACATTACTCGCATATGTGAGACTTATAAATCGTTAGTTCTAAACGGACTGCTGTGCCACTTAATTTTTTTATTTAATTTTAAATCACTTTGTCATAAAGAGGCTTATCAGAAATCATCCTTGGATAGCAGAAAATATCTGCTGTGTAATCAATTCTATTGTAAAAAGTTTTTGAAATATATTACAAATTATAAAAATAATGTCGAAAACGGGTATTGGCAAAAGAACGCATAATTAAACCTAAAACGTAATTTTTTAAAACTATGAAAGTATTAAATTCAAAGTTTGTTCAGAACTTCATAAAGATTAAAATTAATACTCGAAACTAATGAGAAATTCCAGAAACTTAGTAAGATTCTTAAGTGATTTAAATTATATCCAGAATAGTAAGATTTGTACTTTCCATCACCAAATTATTGTTAAGGGATATTTTGAGTTTAACTATGCCTTAAAAACTCCGTCCTTAATTGTTTTTGAAATTTTCAAAGGAGATACTTTAAACAATTTATGTGATAGAAATATTAAGAGCCGAGATTCGAACTAAAGACATCTTAATCATTAAGTTTGCTTGTGGAAATTGAATTCATTTTAATGCATTTCAAGGATCAGTACAGAGAAATCGTTGGTAATTGACTGTTGCTGAGTTCTTATCGTAAATAAACTTCAAAAGCCTTAAGACCCTATAGGTATTTATATACAGACGAGTAATCGACAATCCTGGGTTTCTATTACACTAGAGGATATAGCAGTCATTTTCATTTGCATTCTTCTTTGGTTCTTATCGTTTCTTTCTTGTCCCAACATTTTCTATTAGGTACCTGCTGAAAATGTACTTGACAATGACCAAAAACTGCTTTAATTCCTTTTTTGTTAATAGTGTGATTTTTACTTATGTCAAACGTCAAAAGTGCAACTGCCCACATAGGGAGTTATTTAGAATGAAACACCATTATGAGCTTACGAAACGAATTGTCTTGAATTAAAAAGCATTATAGTATTAAATAAAAGTAATTTTTTTAATAAATAATCCATTTATTAAGCTTTTTGAAGATCAACTTTTTATTGAAGTTTTCCAACATTTGTTACCGTATATTGGCGAATGAAGTCACCTAAGTGGTTGATCATTTCGGGCTTATCAGCATACACTAGTCACTACACATATCAAAACAGAAAATATTTAAAGGCCAATTCAAGGTTCCGTAGCGTGAAATGCTTACTTAAACAAATCGGAGCTGTGTGATATGTTTTGACCTTTTGTGTAAGCCTCTGGCTTTGGTCACTATGACTGTAACTTTCAGATAAGAATCAATTTTTTTAAATACCCGAATAATTTCTTTTGTGGATATAACGATGTCTTAACGCACACTTAAGGATAATCACCTCTCGAAATATGCCTGTTTTGTTTATTCATGTTCTTACTCAACCAAAAGTAAGCTTAGTATCAAAATAGTTACGAAAATTGGGACCATCGGTTATATTTGTTTTGTACCCATTCACTGAATTAACACCTTTGCTAAGTTATATTGGCTCAATTCTCAAAATGGCCAACGAATAAGTTAATTAATAGTGTTGTCAACTTAAGGCTATATAACTTTTAAAAAATACCCATTATTAAAACAAACTTTTTGATTAGTTAACAATATCATTGAGAGGCTCCCGGAAATTACGCCAGTATTTTTTTTTGGAAAAAATCCCAAATTTTTCTGGCAAAATTTTGGAATTTCAGGCATTTTTTCCTAAAAATTTTCTGGCGTTTTTTCATTTACAGAAATAGAAAAAAGGCAAAAAAAAATATTTGGAAATATTTCCTTTTCATGTTTAGGAAAAAAACGCCAGAAAACTGTATTTTGTATAAATTGTTGCAATAAATAAACATTCTTTGTCTCTATCATCTATTGTAAGAATTATTGTTTATTTGCTTTCGCAAATTCATCATTTAGTAATTTTTTGCGTGGCAGCCACGCCGTAACCGCGGCCGCCCGCACCGCGTCCGCAACGCCATGGCCAAGCGCGACGGCTAGCCGCGCGGCACCGCGTCGCTAACGCCATGGCCGCGCCGTGCCTGCGACCACCCCCCCATGCGGGTGCATGTCAGGGGCTGTTTTTTCCTGTTGTGATAAAATGTCTACAATATTGACCAAGTAGCGACTTTTAAAATGCAAAACATTTTCTGGCTTTTTTTCCAAATTGATATTAGGAAATTAGGCCAGAATATATGAATAGGTTTTCTGGCCTAATTTCCATTTTGGTTTCTGGTTTTTTTTCCATTTCTGTCTGGCACAATTTCCAATGTTTCTGGCTTATTTTCCACAAAAAATTCTGCTTCTTTTTCCAATTTGAAGCTAAGAACATTTTCTGGCGTTTTTTTTTTTTTTAAATTCTGGCGGGAGCCCATTGAGAGGCTTTACAGTAGTGAATTTTCTCACTGCAACTTTTCAAGACCTTGTTAATAGTTCCAGGTTGGGGCTTATGAATTGCTTGGATGACATAGTCCTTAAATGCTTTATCGTTCAAGGATTGTTGGCATAATTTTTAGCACTTAACGGTTCTCCACAAAAAAGTTCCAAGTGGTCATATCGCAGATCCGAGGCCCTTTATTGATATTGCCAAGATGGCTAGCAAAACGATTTCGGGATTGTGTACATAAAAGATTCACTTTGGCATAAGCTGTGTAGTATGAAACAGAGTTTCTTTCTCTACTGGCTGTTGTAAAATACGTTTTTCTTCTCGCTTCCGTAAATCTCTCCACTTCGCGACGACAACGCCAATAATGCGGAATGTGGTCGCCCTAAAAGATTCTGTTCATAAAAGTACTATTGTTTTCATATACCTACAATGCTCTCAGTAGAAATGTTCAAAGGTTAATATAATTCTGTACTCATTTTTGGTGTTTTTCATAACAACTAAACAACAACAACAAAATATAAAGTCCTCGTCAAGCATTTTGATAAAACCTTGCCACCACATTTGAATCAACATTTTATTTTTGTTTCCCACTCACAATTCATACAAACAACACACTACACACCCAACATGATGACTATACCGACTGTGGGACATGCCACGGTTTTTTGGTATTTTTCAAATCCGATTAATGCTGCTGCCAAATGCAATGACAGAATACCCTAGGTAGTGCATTTTGTAGGTAGGTCGTATAGGTTGAGATACCTTACCTGTGTAGTTTCGTACCTATGCCGCTTTCCTACAACTATATGAAGAAGGGCTTAGGGAATTTACTTCTTTCTTTTTTTTGTAGTCAAACTGCAATCTAGGAACTTGCACTCTACAGCAGATTTAAAATGACTCAAAAACTAAAGGTAGTATTAGGTATGAATCTGTGCATGTAGGAGTAGGTAGGTTAAGTATAGTTTTGGGTAAGGTATGTATGCAGTTAGAATTCATTTATATCCTCTAAGCCTCCCACACCAACTGAACTAACCATAACACAATCCTTCACCCTTTCGTCGTCGTCGGTTTTAACCTTAAAAAGGAATGCAGATTCAACGAAATAAAGAAAGAAAAAAAAACGACAAAATAGATAAATTCAATGCAAAAGGTGAGAACATCAGCAGAAGAAGAGAAGAAGAAAGAATAGAAATTGATGGCAAACATTGCAAGGATACGGCATTAAATTACCATAATCGTAGTTTTTAAATCATCGTTATACCTACAATACTTTTTTTTTGTATTCATTCTTCAGAAGGGGGTTACCACTGTCTTTTTTTCAAATATCACACAAATTAGTTAAATAGTTTTTCTCTTTTAGTCCCGACAACTAACTATAGTTTGCATATCAATTCTAATTTGTGCATACACTGAAGACATCGTTATAAGCAAGTGACCAAAATTCACCAAAAAAGTTATTAAGATTTTTAGTCGGAAATTTCCATTTTTAAGTTATAACTTTTGAACAGTAAGTTATACAAACCAATTTTTTAACTTGTCGTTCTTAAGTAGGCAGTTTTAATTTCTACAAGCAAAGGGTTTTGAAGTTTAAAGGCTTTTAAAAATGTCTTTCACATCGAAAATGTTGATTTTTTGGAATATTGTGCCGTAATGTTTTTTTAATTTAAAACTAGACAACACCCGATGGAGTGTGTGCAGAAATCTTCGATGAGTTGACCCAACTAAGTCAACTGGTCAACGAGCCCACCCGAATATCGGACGTTGAAGGTCGAGCAGAAAACACTCTTTACTTGTTTCTTACCTCTGACCCTGATAAGTACACTTTTAGTGTCCTATCTCCTCTAGGCACATCTAACCATTGTGTAATATCAACAAATTTCTCGTGTCAAAACTGTTCAGTTAAAGAAAGATCTCCTAAGAGAACCGTTTGGCAATACGAGAAAGCTAACTGAAACGGTCTAAATAATTACTTCAGGATCTTCAACTGGTCGCTATGCTTTCTCGATAGTGACGTTGCCGCCAGCGCTGATATGATCACAAGTTTGATTCTCCTTTTAATGAGAAGTTTTATACCGAACAGGGTTAAAAGTATCAGACCTAAGGAAAATGCATGGTTTGATGGGATATGTAAAGAGGTTATAAGGGTCAAAGAGGTAGGTTTCCGTTGCTATAAAGCCAATCGTATTGAGGAAAACCGGAAAAAGTTCAAACAAGCCCGAAAGTCCTGCAACGCGTATAATAGACGGACCAAATTTTTACATGACCAAAAATTACGGCAAAAAATACTGTCCCAAAGGCAGTCAAAATTGTTTGTCATTTGTAAAATACATGAGGAATTCTTCCTCTTCATCGGTTCCTACGCTCGTTGTCAATGACACTCCTTTTGTTAGCTCTTTAGAGAAAGCTAATCTCTTTGCTAGGCAGTTCTCCGCCAATTCTATGCTGTCAGTGAGTATTACGACTCCGCATGTACTTGAGCGAGTTAGTGATTCTATGAGTCCTAAGAGATCTAAACACACATAAATCCGCTGGTCCGGATGGTATTCCCGCTATTATTCTGAAGAGGTGTTCTTCAACGCTAATATAAAAAGTCTAGTTCATATTCTTACATATTCTAAGTGCTAAAAACCAGAAATTTAGTATTCCGAGTGTTCTAAGTTTTTTCATCAAGTACCATCTATACGTTTAAATAAATCTTTTTTAAAGTTAAATTTCATGCTTGATTATCTTTGAGTTTTTGAAACACTTCATGGCAACCCTAACTACTATGCGTTTAGTATAACGCTAACGGGGTAACTTTCTTCGTCAAAACCAAAAGAAAATGGATTCACTTCTTTTAACAGTACACAGAGTTATAGGTACATAGGTAGGTTTTTGTGTGAAATATTCGTTAGACTATGCTGACGGATGTGAGTTACAAAAATAAAAAGAAGTATACCGAAAAACGGAACGATGTTAGATATACATCGCGTCCTTATGAAAATAGTATGAGAGAGAAGGAGAGAGAATGCAGGGGGGACAAAGTAGAGATAAATAGTGGGCGCCGCACACAGAAGGAGGCTTAAAAAGACAGATGAAGACGTGGCACGATTTCCATGTAAATTACCTTCGTTAAAATGCATACTAACTATAAAGGAAAAGAGAAGTTCTTGAAAAAAGAGTAGCCTTCGTCAGGTGTTTTTGACGAGAATGATGGTGATGAAGTGATATTTTTGGGCTCTTTTCTTTTTCTTTAAATTTTAATTTTACTTTTCTTAAAACGTAAACAGAAAGAAATAAGAAGAAGGTCAATATTTTTGTGTGTTTAAGAATGTAAGTAATTTTTTTAAGGAAGGAGAGCATTAAGCAATGAATTAAAAAATAGGAAAAAAAAATGTAAAAAAAAAGTTGAATTAAATTTCAATATAAAAAGTTGTTTCTTAGTTTTTCAAAGTAAAAAATTTCTTTTAAGTAATAATTTCACACTTATTTCTAAGTCCGAAGTAGTTTTTAGTTAGTAGTTTAGTTTTATTCTAGAAAGAAATTATGAGAGTTGCCTTCAATAACTGATTTTACTTAAAAAATAAAAAACAAGGACGAAGAGCATTTGCATATATCAGTATTCTTCCACGTAGCCAAGAGAAAAAAAGTTGTATCACAAGATCTTTGTGGTCAATTCTGATCGAAGGGCACTACTCCTTATTTACAGAAACAATCTTAGACGGTTTTTGATCCCTCTCTAACTACAAAACCAATCAAGTTTTTGAAAAGGTATGATTAGTGCACTTGTTATCTAAAAAGCATTTGATAGAGTTTGGAAACAAGCTCTCTCATCTTTTCTTCATTGGAACTTTCAATACAAGTTGCATGAGATGTTTTCTATCCAGAAATTCATAAAATACAATCTGGTGTCCTTCAAGACTTCGTTTTGTCTCCATATATTAATAAACAGTTTCTTCTTTGCTTTTTTAATCCATTAAACTGTTTGGTTTATCACTTTACCCTCAGCTTTTTATATTAATTTCTAGATTAACATTAAATTATAAAGATTAACATTAAATTATAAAAGAATTTGAAGTTGACTTCATGATGTGATGCAATGTACAAACTCAAGATTAATTTGCAGGAAGCAAATAGTTTAACAATACAGCATTAGATGAGTGAACAAAATTTATTCATAATTTAATAATAATTTAAAAAAAGATATACTGACACTTTGGCGACCACAGTTGGCAAATGCAAAGTATGGTCACTGGTCAGATTATAGATTCAACCCCTTAGAATCTTTAATTTTATAAACTTAAAAAATGCTTTCATTACATTAAGGTACATGGAGGAACTTATTAAAACAGATATTAACAAAAAAACAAGGTTTCTGAATGTAAAATGATAACAATTAACCACAAAAAGTAGGTATGTAAAATTAATACAAAAAATCAGTAATTATTCTACTATGTATAATTTTCACTGGAAAAAAATATGTTTAACACAAAAATGGTTGTGTCAATCAAAATTGCTACAATTTTTTTATGTGGTTTTTGAATGGTATGTAGTTATTTTTGTTTTTTAATACAGTAGTTATATGCATTACCTTACCATTCTACACCTCAACGGGTTTTTATTGAAAGAATAATAATATTTCAACACAGAAAAAACTCATACAATATTTTCATCAATTTGTTTGTTTACATTGAATTTTATATGTTTTGATTGATGTCAAAGTAAAACAGCAAGAGCCCGCAAGGGACTTTAATTAAATTAAATATTTTAGTTATGTATATGCATTTCACAACTATTTTACAAATGTTTTTTGTTCAAATAAAAAATTGTAATACCATTGATTGTTTTTTAAAATCTTTGTTTGTCTAAAATTAAAGCAGGTATTAAATTCTTAATTTTATTTGAAAATTTCCCAATTAATTATTGGTATTGCTTTGTAAAAAATAAGCTTAACCATCAGTTGAGCAAACTTTTTTCTTTCTTATTTATTTTATGGGCTTAAGCCAATTATTTAAATGTTTTGTACAGCCTCATTTTATTCGACTTGCCACAAAAATGCGATGTTTTAGGGAATAGTATGATGATTTTGATGGATCTCAGGAAATTATAATATTGCACTAATTTTATACCTTCAATAAGCTCCCCTTTACAGCTCTACTGCTCCCTACCTTTGTAAACCTTGCGCGTAAGCCAACCCTATACAATTTCGATGATAATGAAATCAAAAGAGTTTGATAGCCAATTGAACTGTCAGTGCATTGTCCTTCTGAAAATAAACAAGAATGGATACAAAATATCCTGGAGCTGAGGTAAGGCTGACTCTAAAATAGTTTTGTAGTAGACTAGTGCCATTTTACAATAAACAAATACTAAATTCATAAAATTATATGGCACTCGTCCTTTATAATGTATAGGAACTACCTTTGGGTTTCTTTAATTTTCGAAGTATAAAGATGTAAAAAAGGCTTTCCTGATGACAAGCCTCTATTTCAGCAATTTCCGTTTTACTTAATGATTTGTTTTTCGACCCATTTAAAGAATACCAAAAAGTGTAAATAATAAAAACAGCTTCCTGATAGCTTTTTGATACTTAAGTTTCCAGGTTTCATTTCTGCAGTGAGCAGTAGTAAAACGAAATGAGGCTATTCTAATCTTACAAACAAAATGCTCTTTTTTGTGAATAAAAACAAAGTTCTCTTAATCTCAGAGAGCATTCTCTCGCCTTGATTTTAAATATATATTTCCTTATGTACAAAACAAAGACAAATCAAAAGAAGTTAAAGTTAAAAGTAGTTAAAAATTTAATCAGAAACTCATCTTCAACAATGAGGCAATATTTCACTATTCACTATTTCCCAGTTGGAGATTGGGGAACTGAGTAATTTTAGAAAAGCCGATGTATCAAATAAGTACTTTTTCTGACAAAAAATATTTGATTAAACGAAGTTGAAAAATAATTAATTTCGACAGAACATTGCTACTTGCGCAAACCAACAAAATAATAGACTTTTTACGGCAGTTATGCAAAGGCCTTTGAAGTCAATCCATTAGTTGTTGCTGTTGTGTTCATCAGCCACCACGGTCATTAGATTGGGGATACTTAAAAAAAAAAGTTTACGCCAGTAAGCTAAAAGCACTTCAGCTATGTACATTTATCGTGCCCTTTCTGACTGTATTGTAAACGGAATTTCCAATTAAAAATATTACTTAATTATTCAAATTTACAAGTAACACATAGATCCTCTAAGGTTATTGTCCTGTCTTAACTTAATCATAAGTTGTTTTAAGGACCAGTACTAAACTTTTGATTTGTCGTTTACGGTAAAATTTATTTTAGCGCTTACAATAAATTGGTGGGAAAAAAATATAATGAAATATTTTGACATACGATACCGAATTTCAATAATTCCTCAACTTAAAAATATGCACCATCAGATAAAAGGTGTAGCACCTATGACGTGGAAGAATTTCAAAGATATTTTGTTTCGCACAAGATTTTTTTATTATGCCGTTTATGTGTGTCTTAATTAACATTAACTAACAATGATTTTTTTAAGAGGTTAGCAACAATACTTTAGGACATGTGGACGTTCGCCACATTATTGCCAATAAATAATCACAAATGTTGGAAAAAGTAATCAAAAATTGGACCCCAAGATAAGACTACGAGCGATCGAGCTTTGATTATATTCTAGAAATCAAATTTTATTTATAATGTCAGAAGATTATTTTTCAAAAAAAGTAAACTTCCCTTTATAAGATTAAGTTTTGGCATTTTTTCAATCGAGATAACCTAGTAGGGTAGGTTATTCAACCATTATTGTACTTAAACCAGAGATTTATTAAAGCTCAGAACTTAGTGTTCTTACAGATAATTCCTTACAGAACACATTCTCTTCGGCTGAATTGTTATAATTAATAAATAAATATACAGATAGTTAAATTAATAAACAAATGAATAAGTAAATACATACAAAATAGATATGTACATAAATTATTATCGACAATTAGATTCTATTTTTAATTACTAAGAATGACTTTTTGCCAATTAATAATTGGTTTTGACAAAATATGATGACGTGAATAAGTCGACTAATGTCTTTTCTCCTAAATGAGTGCAATCAAAATAATTTGTTTTAGTAAAGTTATATTCGTTTTTTCGAATGTGAATTAAAGCAGTTTCTTCCGAAATAAATTATTGAAATTTCAAAATATAAGTCAAAATCGTAGAAGGATAAAATTAATAACTAAGGATTTAACTTCTTTTTTCATTCAAATTATTAAATATAAACAGATTTTTTTTAAATAATTAAAAAAGAACCATTTTTTATTTAATAAATTTAAAGTACCAAATTATGGGCCTTTAAATTATAAGGCCATAATTGGCGCTTATAAAATGCAATACTATTGCCAAACATTTCAGAAATGTCCATGGCTGAAATCGTACGATACAAATTATTGGACATGCTAGACGTATTAAGCTGGGACATTTTTTTAACTCCTAATCATGGCAGTATGGTGGACTGCTTTAGAGAAAGGTATAAAAAAAATAAGCTTAAGCTTCGCACGACCCCGTCTGCGGCACGGGACACCTTGCTCTACCTTACACCCCTTGACATATTTAGCAAACAAATAGCTGCAAGTTCTGCTATTCGTCTCAAAGCTTTGTCGCACTGGACTAACAACAACATTATCCACTCCGTAATTCTAAGGTACTTAAAATCAATTCCAAAGCACACAGACTACACCATACCCCAACTACAATTCGACAGAAACTTCCAGATTTCTTTACCTCCAAGATCTTTTTGGAAGGATAGGACATTCTTGGAGAATGAGTCAATCCATTTTTACACAGATGGGTCAAAAACAAAAGAAGGTGTTGGTGGAGGTGTGTACTGTGAACGACTGAAATTTAGTCTCTCATTCCGCCTTTCCAATCATTGTAGCGTGTTCCAGGTGGAACTTTTGGCGATAAAAGAAGTCTTGTCTTATTTCAAAGAAAACGTGATATCAACATCTGATATCCATATTTTCTCTGATAGCCAGGCCGCTATCAAATCTCTGGACTCTGTCTCTACAAACTCTATAACAGTCCATAACTGTCGATTATCTCTAATGGAGTTGCGCAACAGTTTAATATTCACCTTTGCTGGGTGCCGGGCCATAGAGACATTCCAGGTAACTGTAAGGCAGATAAACTCGCCAGGAACGGTACAGTACAGCCCGTCCTACCACGTTTGGCAAGTACTGGCAAACCAATCGCTACTTGTAAACTGCTGCTAATGCAAGACGCTGTGAGGCAGGCAGGCACCAGGTGGAACAACATCACCACGTGTCAAGTCACAAAAAACATCTGGACAACACTGGATTTAAAACGTTCAAGGTGCTTGCTCTCTCTAAGCAGATCGCATATAAGCTCGATAATAGGTGTCATAACCGGACACTGTCTAATAGGAAAGCACGCCACGAGACTAGGCGTATTCTTAAATGACTTTTGCAGAAGCTGTATGGACGAGGAAGAGGAAGAAACGGTTCATCATCTTCTCTGCACTTGCGCTGCTCTAGCTCGAAAACGCAAGAATTACCAATCTAAGCGATTTAAATCTTATCGGTATAATCAGCCTCTCACGTTTCGTAAGGCTCTCAAGCTGGTTCCATTAAGCTTAGGAGGAAGCCTCAAGATTCATGTGGTATCACTATCGGCCATTAAACTGGCCTAAGTGTGTCCGTTTCCATCTTGGACAGCCACTATAACATAACCCTAACCTAACCTAATCATTTCCAAACGAAGTATTCTTTTTGAAAGGAACTTGGCTTATTTCAAGCTTTTTCGACACAGAACTTTTCAGTCAAGAGTTCGAAGCGATCAGAAAAGATCAATTGTTACAAATCTACTCACATTCCCACACATTCATACATATATATGTTCAAAAGCTTTAGAACATGGTTATGAAGTTGACTGTGTACAAACTGACTTTTCTAAAACTTTTGTCCAAATTAGCTACGGAATTATTTTAAAGTTAAAGCTCTTGGTTTTCCATAATTTTTCTTAGCTTGGATCGAATGATACCTTTATAACAGATCCTATGAAGTGAAATTTAGAAATTGTCATTTAGAACTTTTGTACCCAATCTGGTGTTCCCCAGGGAAGCCATCAGCTTGTGTCTTTTTTCTCTTGTCGGAAAAAGTAAAAAAAGGATCTTTTATTGTGCATCAGATATTATAATAAAATCAATTTCGACATAAGTTGACTTATTCTGTTTTTTCTTATTGCCACAGCTATAGAAAAATCGAATTTATTCTCCGATATAATGTCTCGAGAACAAGTATAAAGGCATTGACTACAAATTTATTTCATCTCATGCAAAATTTTGTTGTTGGATCTGGCTAAAATTTTTGTTGAATGTACATACATTATTCACTTTAATTACATTTATACTCTCTGAACACATTCAGTAGTACTAAACACACGGAACTGAATTCTTTTATATATTCTTAAAGTTTTAATCTGAACTCTTTATGAAATAAATACTTTAACTTTCTTTTCTATTCTGAAAGTCAAACTGATCGGTCGTTGGAAAGAATTATCTCATATGGGAATTACAATGCAATAACAAGTTATGATAAATTTACATATTTATATTTAATAAGATCAAGATTCAAACGAATTTTAAGCAAGGGAGTTTAACTTTACTTCAATTTATTGGTAATGATTATAATTTTCTTCGTAATTTTCTTTTTATATTCAAAATGATAAAAAATCTAACTAAGTACATACACCAACATTAACCAAGACCAATCCTTAACTAACTGCAACCTTGTTCCAAAATAAGAAAAAAAAAGAACTTACCGTCAAAGGTAGGTATGTTTCGAAAAACAGAGAGCGTAGAGACGAGATATCTGAAAGGATGTGTGTTGGTATGTACAAAAAAATATCATAAATTTCATAGTGTAATTATTTTGCTTGTCCCCTCTGCCTCTGCAGTTCACTGATGGTGTTAAACGATTTTATTTTCAAACTACTTACACTAAATTGAAGTCTTATCCTCCTGTAAAACAGTGAAATATCGACGATGGGGGAGGGTGGAGGCTATAGAGGGTCGAGATGCAATAATTTAAGTTGTATATATGAACATTTACAAACAACAACACTCCTTTTATTCAAGCAATTTAAGCAGCCGAGGAGGAGCACGTAGAATTGGTGGGAAGGACCTACTCCAACACTCCTCCCTTTTTAGAAGAACATACCAAAACGAACAAAATGTGCTGGGAATCTTTAATTGGTTTTCAACCGAACGATTTGTTGCTATGCCGAGAGAAGTCAGAGCTATCAGTAACAACAGCAAGGAGATAGGTAAAGAGTCATTTTGTGATTTTTATCTTTGTATTCTTTGCTCCAAAAAACGATTTTATTATTGAATCAGTTATAAGAAAATAAAAAAAAAAAACAGAGGTACTATTTGTTATTTTAACGAGATTTATTTAACAACAAATTTTAATAAACTGTTAACTGTGTATCTTCTTATCATTAATCATACATTCTAAATTTTGATTAATTGTGTTATAGCTATCATAATATAATAATGTCATAATAAATTCATCCTACCCAAATTTCAAGACACCATAATTCCATAACAATATTAAAAGATAGTATCATCAACGGTGTTAACTATAATGAAATCCTTTGACAATTATTACTACCTCATACATAACCCGCGTATTGTAGGTACTATGTATTAAAATATATACATATACAAAATAATATTCGATAAATCATTCTTAATGATTAAAAGCTATATTATCATGTGTAACTAAAAATGGTTTGACATTAAGGAGACTTATATTTTATTATTTAACTGCCTTATAGTTAGGATGTTGACATGCAAATATGTAATTGTATACATAAGTTTAATTATTAATGATGTTCATTGTCATTAACATAATCAAAAAATAAAATCACTGTATACTCCTTCATGTATGTATGTGTACTATTGTGTCCTTGTTATATTCGACCAGAAATGAAAACAGTTTCAAATAGGTTCTTTTTTATCTACTTCAGAAACAAAACAATACTTACAAATATTGCCTTATAATTTAGCGTCAAATCGGACATTTGACATAAGTTTGTTAAAGGCATTAAAAAAGTGGTGTCCTTGAGACTGATGTAGAACACAACATAGTTTAAAAAACTTGTATCTCCCGAACCAAAACTTGAAACAAATGTTCGATTTGAATATTTCGAGAATAGATGAAAATATTGACTCCAAAATTATTTCCTACAATGCAAAATCTTGTTGGTAACGTGAAATATTGTTCTTAGAAAAATCCAATCGTTATTATTTTGTATATAAGAAATATTTATGTTCTTAAAAAATGTAGTTGAAAACTTTTTTTACAAAACACGAAAATCTACAAAAACTCAAAAAATCTAGTGAAAAATGGTTTTAAACTTAAGTATTTACAAAAAGGGTGATTATAACGACAGATGGGTGTGGATGGGAAGTTATTAGTGTAAGTCGCATTCCAGGATCTTCTTTGTTTTGTCTTGAAATGTTGAATAATTATGAATAATGTATTATTTTGTTTTAAGATAGTAACTTTTACTTTAACAAAATTTTAAAATAATTAATAATATTTAAAGTGTAAATAACATTTTGTTAAAATATTTCTTAACATAATTTTGTGAGTTGAAAATAAAGAATAACAGCTCCGTAGGGTAAAAAATTTTTTGCAATAATAATTTTTAAAAAATAAATGTAAATGCGCCTATATTTGTGTTTTTTTCCTAAGTATTGCATTAAAAATTTAATCTTTGCAAGGAATTCCATCCTGATTGCCCTTTGCTCAGCTATGAAGTTCGTGCAACATTATTTGATGATCCCAAAACAACGGATGCTATTCAAAATCTGGAAACGCAGGATCTTCTCATGGTATACCACAGAAAATAAGCACACCAAAATACTAGTATGGATCAAATAACATTAAGTCATGCAAATTTCAAGACAAATCCAATCCTTTCTTCTTGCTCAATGCTTTTCCCCCACTAAGCCACCATATACAGCGTCCCACAAAAAGATCTTCCAATGGCAATGACAAATAAATAAACAATTTAACAGAAAATTGTATTGATTTTTTTAAATTAAATAAAATAAACAATAACTTAGTTTTAAACATTATATCTGTTAAATATTGTCCTCTATTATTAATACATTTAGGCAGCCTTTACCGACAGTTTTTTATTGCTCGTAGAGTCATTTGTGGTGCAATGGCTACCACTTCCTGAGTGATTGCCTCCTTAATGGCTGAATCACAAACACGCTTCAGCTTCGGCTTCACATGACGTTTACGAGTTCAGCCATAGGAATTCAATGCATGCTATCACAATGGAGCTTCGACCTCACGTATCGTTTGACAATCGTAAGAAAAAGAACGTAATGTAACGTAATGTGACTCCAAAAGGAAGCTCTAGTTCAATTATTTGAACATTTGCTTTGTCTGACAGCTCAACAGCTGTAAAAAATGTCAAGAAACAAAATATTTGCTCTTTGGAGAGATGAAATAATAGAAATGTCATTCAAAGCAACCTCGAAGCAAGCCCACCATAACGCGGAAAGTCGAAGCTGAAGCATGATTGTGATTCAGCCATAAGTGCTTTTAAAGATATTGGGCGATGAGTGTAGACTTGGGCCTTTAAATTTCCCCAAAGAAATAAATCGCAAGGGGTGATAAATCGGTGGACCGTAGTGGCCATGGTGAAGTTTTTTTTTTTTTTTTTTATAATTAGCAAACACTAAAAGGGTTTTTTATACCTTTAATATGCCAAAGACACAGTGTGAGCATTAGGAAAAGAGGGAAGGGTTGGATAGGAGGTGTCGGTGTACATTGGTTTTAAATTTCTGAACATTGCAATGACAGGGAAAGATAGAGCGTGGCAAGGCGTTCCACATTCGCGTAGTACGGCTAAAAAAAGAATCTCTGTACTTCATAGTACGTCCGAAGTTGGGCTCAAGGGTAAACTGATGGGTATTCCTAGAAGCGCGGGTATTACGGTTAAATTGTTTAAGGGGAGGAATGCAACTGGCTATTTCACTAGAGCATAGTCCGTTAAAATAACGGTAAAAAAGGGTGAGGCAAGAAACCTTGCGTCGATGTTCGAGTGATGTAAACGAGTTTATGATATTAATGTCACCAATCATTTTAAAAGCTCTTTTTTGAATACTGTCCAAGAGGCTTAAATAAGTTACTGGAGCACCAGCCCAGAGATGAGAGTTATATTCAAGTTTCGGACGTATATAGGTTTTGTAGATTGTAGCCAGATCAGACGGAGAAAAAAATTTCTTGCAACGTCTCAAAAAACCTAGACATCTTGCGGCATTTTTGGCAACATCGCGTATGTGATCGCTCCACAATAGGTGGTTGCTGATGCACATTCCGAGGATGTCAAGTGTGTGCTGTGGCTCCATCTTGTTAGAACTAGACTTCTTTGTGGTTCCTAGTAAACTGATTTAAGTTTGTTTGGAGGAAGGTCTCAATCATGTGACAGTAGTGATCCGCATTAACACACCAAATTCAGCAACAGCACACCAAACTGTTACATAAGGGCTGTGAAGTGACGAAATTAAAACAGCATCAACGGGAATGTTTTCAAGAATGTCTTCACAAACAGCTCTGCGAGTTTCAAAATTTCTGTCACTTAATTCTTGTGCTATTATCATTTTGTAGGAATGCATTTGGAGATGTGTGTGCAAAATTCGTCTTATACTCCTATCAGACAACCCAAGGGTAGTTGCATGTTTAATTACTGAACGCCTCGGAGATTGCTGGATAGATGGCAATTACACGTGCCACATTATTCGGCGTCGTTGCGCTTAAAGGTAGGCCAGACGATTTTCTCTTTAGGGCAGAACCCGTTGCTGGAAAGTTTGATAACCAAACTTGAATTGTTTTTATATCCGGAACAGGATCATGTCGTCCAAGGTGAAATCGAATGCAAAATGCTCGCTGAGTAGTAATCGCAGAACCACCATTACGGATATATTGCTCTACGACAAATGCATCCATGCACCCACAAAATCTAACCTGTCCGGTTTATTAAAGGCAATATAAAATCAATAACATAGACATACAAAAACGATATACAACTTAAACTTTGAAACAAAGCTAAATACGTGGGTTTAATCTTGGATAAGAAATTAAACTGGAACCTAATATTCAAGATAGAGTTAACAAATCCACTGATGTCATCAGTGTCATTTTATTGGTCTTAATGTGTTGACTTTTTATTAAGCAACCATCTTAACCTAACCATAAAATGGAGTAACTTATACTTCTTGTAACATGGATTTTTTTGTTTTTTATTTTCCAATATTTCTTAAACCCTTACGTTTTTTAGAAAAGTCGTTTTTTTATTTTCCAATATTTTTTAAAACCCTTAAGTTTAAAAAAAAACATAAATATGAAATGAATAAGGCATGTATTAAATTTATATTGCAAACAACAATTTTGGATTAAGTTAATAAATAAATAGTTTTTTGGCAGTTTTTTTCGAAGAAGGTCATAAAAAGTACCTGTTTTTTGTTTCACATCGATAGGGACAAGATCTTTATTTACCTATTTGAGTGTTTTCATCAGATAAAAGGATACACCGATACAAAAATTAGTTTGATAGATTCAAGAAGTAGGGGTAGTGGTTAGGGTCTGACCAGGAGGAAATATGCTGAACTCGAGCTTACCGGGATCTTGGCAAAACCATCCGGTTTATAGCCAGCAAAAATAGAAGAAGTGCAAATTTCTTATACAACTACCCCAAGGACCCAAAGTGGTATTGAAAAAAACACAAAGAAAGCGTCAAGAACACCACATCATTTCAGAAAAAACGGGTGATTGTGAGAGTTGATTCAAATTCAAGGCTTTCCATTAGTAAATTTAAGGCAGAAGCTGGGGTAAACGCTAGTAGATCGACTGTTGCTCGGCGATGCAGAAGACAGACCATAAATGACATCATAAAATGAAGAAAAAACCACCATATAATGCTGCACGCAGTAGCCAACGGCTTGATTTTGGAACAAAAATCACCCTAGGGGGAATCGAGCTTGGCATACCGTTTCTCCTTTTCTGATTGAGAACAAAAGTAATTTGTACGGGCCTGATGGATATAGCTGTTCTTCATGATTTAAGAAAGGAAGAAATCTATCTTGAAAAACGGTATCTACAGCAAAAGAGGCGGTGTAATGGAAAGGGGAGCAATTATTTAAAAAATGAAGGCAATCACTAAAAAATCGTTTCTGAAACAAGCTTTTCCACAGTTTTCTGAATTATTTGGTGGAAGATGGACTTTTCAACAAGACAATTCAGCAATACATACCGCAAGGACAAAAAAAATCAAGGATTCAGGAGTAAAATGTGAACTCATTACCACGGCTCCCTTATTCTACTGAACATTATGGAAAACGTGTGAAATCGCTCAACTACCTGACAGCAGTCTATGAATTAATACACCACCGGTTACTTAAAATAGTTCCGAAACAGAACAAATTAATAAAATTTATTTTAATCTATTCAATAAAACCTGTATTTACCTAAATCATAAAGATTGTTTGTTATTTTGATAACTTTAAAGGGTTTTACAGGTAAATTTAGATCTTTTCTACGGGAAAACTGCCAAAAAAACTTGTATTTATTAAATTAATCATACATTTTTGTTTGCAATATAAATTTAATACACATACCTCATCCATATCACATTTGGGTTTTTCGAAAAAACCTAAGGGTTTAAGAAATATCGGCAAATAAAAAACGACACGAAGTGTGTAAAGGTCAAAATATGTAGTAACACATTCTTATGATAAAAGAGTTTGCCAAAAAGGACTTACGATTTTTAAATCTGCACCTATTTTACGATTTTCAATTAAACAAAACAATGATTATCTCAGAGAATCATCAAATCTTATTCCAATTGAAGGTGGAAGAAGAAGTAGAAGCAATGCAGATCTGTGGCCAGAGCTCAACAACGTTAAAATATATTCTTCCAACGAAAGGAAATATAAACCTAAAAACAAAAGACACCATCCATAATTTTGTATTGACAGTTTTAAGGCTTTTTTGACTTGAAAACAAATATGGCTAAAATATGTATAAATACAAATTAAAATCTTGACAGTTAACCATTACCTAACCGATTTCACAATGGGCATCATAGATCAATTTTTAATAATTTGATTACAAAAAAGCAACAAACATCCTTTCACTTTTCTCATCAAAAATAAGTTACCTTCAGAAGAATACAAAGACACCAATAAGTCTTGGGATATACGACTTATTGGTCCCTTCGTATTCTCAGAAAATAATTTATGACAATCCCTTAAATCAGAATCGATATCGAAAAAAATAACATAAATAAATATTCTATGTACCTTAACGACAAAGTGTGTAGTAGTTACTGTTTTTGGTTTATTTGTTATCAATTTTTGCAAATACTTCGGGGAGACATCCTACATTCATGGCTTTTCCGGCTACGACTCTCACTCTTTTTCTAAGAATGTAAATCAAATTTTTATGATGAGGGAAAAGTTTCTTTTTTTAATGATTTTTTATTGTTTCCATGAAACGCAGCAAACATTTATTGTACGTGGAGTGTGTTTGTGTATGTGTACCTGGGTCTATTTTTGTACTAGTATAGGTATTCTTGTGAAGTAAGTTTGTTATACTCCGTACAACTGTATATACTCGTAGTATTGTTTTTATGGTTATTGTTACTATTTTTTTATTGATCTGACAAGGGATTCCATCTCAACTGCAAGTGTGTTTAATAGCTTAAAGAACAAAATCTAAACATTCAAAAGGGCACGATTGGTCACACGGACTTGCTCCTGTGTAAAATAAAGTCTATGTAGAAATATAAACTACATTTTAAGATCTAAAAATATATCTGCAAAAAAAGTTTATTTTCAAAAATTTTAAATGCTTTCAATAAAAAAAATAACTTTAATTACCTTATACATTTTTTTCGATTATCGTTAGAGCATTTTTTTTCAATTCATTTTTAATATTTAAAAATTTTCAATTGTTATTAAGAAATTGTTCAGAATAAAACTGTTTATATCGGTTTATTAGTTCGTGAGAAAGAATTTAAACATAAAATTAGAAACTGGGATGCTGCTGATGCCAAATTGAACTAGAAATAAAATATCAAAGAAAAAGAAAGACAAATTTCAACCTGCAAAAGAATTTTTTGAAGAAGATGGGGTCCAAGACCAAAAAGCAGTGAATGGGTTATGAGCACCCTTATAATGATTTAAGACAGTGCGAGAAATTAGGAAGGGAGGATATGATTAGAAGTAAGATGGCGATACAACTTTGATTTTGATTGCTGCACATGATAGTGGCTGGGAAATATTGTTTGTATTGTTTGTGGAAGCACCCGTGGCATGATGGTTAGTGCGTTGGACTGTCATGCCAGAGGGCCAATTCTATCCCTGCCTATGCCATCTAAATTCTTTTCACGGGTTTTGCCTCTTGCGAGGAATTGAAAAATTCTCCAAGAGTAACTCTTGTCATGAAAAAGTGCTTTCTCAAATTAGCCGTTCGAACTCGGCATATAAACTGTAGGTCCCCTCCATTCCTGACAACATTACTCGCACACAGGAATGGTTGAGAGTTGTAAGTCACTAGGCTCTAGTTCTCAACGGACTGTTGCACCACCCAATCTATTTATTTTATTGTTTGTGGGAAAGCATTCTACATTCGTCTAGTGCGGCTAAAGAAAGAATCGCCTTAACTTAACAATACAAGGATTATTGTTAAACTTTCATAAGAAAAAATAAAAAATGTATCTATCTATCTATTTACTTAATAACACGTCTGAAGTTGGGCTCAAGGCATTCCTAGAAGTACGGGTATTATGGTTGAATTGTTTGAGACGAGGAATACTTCACTAGAGTATTGTTGTTGAAAATATCGATAAAACAATGATAGACATAAAGATTCGCGGTGTTCAAGAGAATCAAATTTCTCAGTGAGAGAACGATATCCTATCTTTTTTAGAGCTCTCTTTTCAAATCTATCCAAAAGATTCAAAGACGTTATGGAACACTTCCCCATATATGAAAATTATACTTGAATTAAATTTTAGATTATAGACAGATCAGAAAGGGTTAGAAACTTCTTTCATCACTTATTTGTGGTGATACTCTGGCTTCTCTTCAATGTCGAATAAATCTTTCGCCTTTTACTATAACCTGTGGTGATATTTATTAATATATGATCAGTCCAAAACTAATGGTCTGTGATTCACATACCTAAAAATGAAGGCTGTTCAGTCTCTTTAATGCAAGTACTACCCATGGATAGTGGCATTGGAGCAGGTTTACGGTTTTGCGACATCATCAACATCCCAAGAACAAGGATCAGATTCTTAAAACAAATATAAAAACCTGAGGGTACTGTCATCAGCGAAACAGTTTAGTGGGTTAGAAGTATTAGACAAAAGATCATTTATAAAAACAAGGAAGTGTCGGAAACAAAACGGAGTCCTGGGTCACACCACTTTATATTTTGTGGATATCAGATTTGAACCCGTCCAATAGTAATTGAATTCAAACGGTCCGAAGAGTAATACCTAACCAAACGGAGAAGTGATTCATCAATACCAAATGCACGGATTATTGGTAAGCGAGGTTAGTGCCAAACTCTATCAAATGCCTTTGAAATATTAACTACAATTTTCTAACCCCCTAAAAAACGATGTAAAGGTTTGTTCCATTGTTTGGTGAGATAAATCATGAGTTCACCAGTGGACCTATTGGTACGAAAGTCATACTACTAGTCATTAAGAGGCTTCGGCTCTTTAAGATGTTTCGTAAGATTAAAATTGATCATCGTTTCAATGACCTTGTAAAGAATTAATTAAGTGTGATTGGACGATAGTTATTGGTAAAGGGGATTCGCCTTTTTTAGGAACAGGCTGAAAACATGCTGTTTTGCATCCACTTGGAAGGAAACCAGAAGAGTAAGACAGATGGAATAGATTACTTACGAGTTGAAGAACATCTCTTCAGAACTAAAGCTGGAATAATACAGGGCCAGCGGATTTTTTTATGTCAAAATAATTAACTACTCTAGGAACTTTACGAATGCGAAAAAAAGATTCGTCAAACAGAATCGTTTACGCTTTCAAGTACAGGTGGAGTCATGACACTTATTAGCAGCATCGAATTAACAGCAAACTGTGCTGTAAGCAAATTGGCTTTATCAATCAAGCCTTTAAAAGGAGTGTCATTGATGACGTAGTGTTTTGCACATTTTTTACATATGACCAGAATTGTTTACTACCTTTGGGACATTTTAGTATTTTTTTCCGTAATTTATGTTGTAAAAACTGGAAAAGAGTTGCCTTCGGCCATAGAAACATTCAACATACTATCGACATTAACCTATAATCTGAAACAGGCTGTTTAAAGCCATTTATAGATATTAACCAGTAGCCTGTATTAGTAGTAGAATGAATGGAAAACAATATAATAATAACAAATCGTGAGTCGTTTTTGTGGACTCGTTAAAATAGGAAGAGGATCTGGTATCTTTCATACAATCCTCCCTTCAAAAATCAAATGGGGTGGCGCAACAGTCCGATGTGAACCAGGGCCTAGTGACTTACAACTCTCAACCATTCCTGTGTGCGAGTACTGTTGTCAGGAATGGAAGGGACCTACAATTTTAGGCCGAATCCGAACGGCTAGTTTGAGAAAGCACTTTTTCATGACAAGAATTACTCTTGAAGGATTTGTCAATTCCTCGCAAGAGGCAGTACCCGTGAAAATTATTTTTTTTTTTTTTAAATAAGGTGGCACAGGCAGGGATTGAACCCAAGACCCCTTGCATGACAGTCCAACGCACTAACCATCATGCCACGGGTACTAACAATCCTCCCTTAGAAAGATCAATAAATACTGCACTATTTTTAAAACAGAAGTACTCAAAGTTTTTAAAGTTGCTGAAGACTCTTCTTTTCAGAATTTGGTAAACTTAAATATAGACATTTTGAATATAGTCAATCAGCAATCAAGCAATCATATCCGACACTGTCACAAAATCAAAACTGGTAAAATAGTTCTGAAGTTAGCTACGTTCACTCAGTGAATTCAATGTTACCCTTCGTTTGGTTCCAGGGCACTTTAAAATTGACGGAAAGGAAAGAGCAAACAAATTAGCCAAGAACGGATCAATAGTTAATTGGAATCATAATGTTGATATGATCTATAAGCCAATAGATCAAGTAAATGGGTTGTTCTTAAAACCTTAAAAAAATGTCTTTTTAAGAGTATTATTATATATTATTAAGTATGACCAAATATTTGCAAAGGAAAAACAAAATACCTTTGGGCAACGAACATTTGTACTTATTGATAGGTATCCTAGCGGGTCATCTGATCTATGTAAAGGATGAGGTTGCATCACCCCGCTCAATCATCATCAGTCTAGTCATCACCCAATCTAACATAGATAAAAAGTTTGAAGTCAACATCATTCTATGTTCTCATAAAACTTAAATCGAAAACAGTTTTTTTATCATAATATATATTTTTCACACATATTTTTCTACAATTTATTTTATTCGTAATAATTTGCTATGATATCAGAATATCGACCAAATGTGTCACTTTTTTTTTCATTTCCTTAAAAGACCTTTTTGCATTTCTATAAAACAAAATTTATTCGAAGTTGATGTCTAGACTCGACGATGGGCAAAGAAATAAGGTATTACTTCGGAAACGCGGACTTTGATTTTGAAATAAAAAAACAAATTTCAGAAAAAAAATTATCAAACCTTTGTTTTAAGAAATTCAAACTATCGATTTTGACCAAATAAAAATTAAACAAATAAAATAAAACCTTAAGTTAATTTGAGAAGACCGTAATTTCCAAGTTCGAAATCATACCGGCGAGGACAGACACAGAGAGAGATGGAATGGCGGGACCTTATTATATTCCAAAATAATGCCATATTTTATTTTAGTATCGAGTTCTAAATTTTTTATGAATGCAATACTTGCAAGTAAAACCTGAATGTCGCAAGTAAAAATAGAACTCAAATAAAGTAGCTACCTACTAAATGTTCTCTTCAATTTAATCCGAAATATCAATTCTTATATTTCCAAAGAATTAAACTTTTAATTTCATTAAAAAAAGCTTATTTTCGGAAATAAAATAATTTATAAAAAGCTTGAGTTCTTTGAAATCTAACAAAAATATTAAAATTAGCATTCTTCGTTTTGTAAAATTCCTTGCAACAATTTAATTTTGTATTTTCATTTAACTACTATCAAAAATAAACAATGTCCTTACTGTAATTTTATTTAAAAATCAAATGCAATTTAAAAGATTTAACTCATGCTGAAAATTATATAAATATAAATTTAACCTTAATAAAATAAGAGACAATAAAACAAAATTTTACTTTAATATAATTTTTTTTTACAGGATGACATTGGTCTATTGACATAAAACAAATTGTTTTAAGCAAATACGTATGTTTTCAGATGAAATTATCATATCTTCGAAATCTTGAAATAATAACCAAATTTAATTATTATGCAATGTATTTTTCTAGGAACTGTATATGAGCTTCATAATCGTATGCAAACCAATTGAAAAGTTAAAATTAAAATGTAAATACATATTGAAACATAAGTACAGAACTATATTCATTATTTCAAAATAACTTTCCAGTTCTACTTAAAACTGTTGCTATTAATTTTTAAAATGAAACATTGGATTAAAAATAAATCACAAACAAGAAAATGAACATTGATTGAATTATTCTACCGAATCTTTCTGTGAGGAGTTTTGAAGAATTTAATTTTTTATTTTTGTCGCATGGAATGTATTTTTGTTACTATATTCGTCAAAAAGTTAATGTAGCCTGATTGATATTGACTTCAGTTCCATAGACTTCTTTCAGTTAAAGGTCAAGTTTTTACTATTATTTTCATTCATTTATTTCATTTTGAATTTTTTTTTCACTAAAGGCAATTCTAATTTTTTAAATCAGATAAACCTTTAAACGTATACGTAGTTAATGGTTATTACATTCTTTATATAAATTCATAAAGGCCTGCTTTCTATTTTTAGTATTTATTTAAATGAAAAATTAAGTCCAACTAATGTATACTTTATTTTAAATGGGAAAGTCAATTTGTTTCTATGTTTGTTTGCTTGTTTGTCCATCCTAAACGTTGCAACGGGTCTATATTATGACATAATTTTTTGTGTGAAGATAGTTAAAAGGCTGCAGAGTGTTTTCAGTTACTTTTTACCCCGGTTAAATATCTCATTTACAGCTCAATTAAGCATATCCACTGGTAACACTTTAAATGTTCACTCTTTTTCTTAAACCGATAATTAGTAGAATTAGGTGCTGTCTGCTTTTGGACCTATTATCGATACCTATTTTAAAGCGTCACTTTAGTTTAGTCTTTGTTTCTTTTGGTTATGGAAAGCTTAAAAACTATCTGATGTATAGCTGCAATTGGAACGTCTCTATGTGATAGGTAGGTAGAGATGGTACTTGCAAGCAGCGCTGGAAAACGCCGCCGTTTCAATAGTAAGGACTAGACTTCAGCTATTTCGTCTTTGGTCTTTGATTTTCTTCTCGGAAAGTTCATCGCGATCTTTAAACCCTTCCGAAGCTTAATATTCTAGAACTGGCAGGACATTTACAGAGAAAGTGAATCACAGTTTCGTTTTCATATTTGCCTCCGCAGCCAGTATTGGTAAGGAGACCCAGCTCTGATCCATGCTCTCCTATTGGCCAATTTCCGGTGCATATTGCAGTGACCGAGGCTATTTCACGCCCAAGACTGGATATAAGTTTGATAGACTAGTTTTGTTATATGTAGGCCATATATTCTTCGATATGTTACAGTCCGTAAGACTGCTCAATCTCTGTTTGGATTTTGTCAGAAAAATTGAGAAAATTGTGCCTTTCACATCTATATTCCCGATTACCGATTCTACTCTATGCTCCATCTTTGACCCCTTAGTATAGATAAATACTTCAAAGTCTCTATGTCATATTTTGATTACTATGGTTTTAAATAACAATAGAATGCGCTCAAAAAATGTCAAATCGATTAACAACGACAAAAATCATTGACAGAACAACAATTGATATTTTCATTTCAATTTTAAATGCCACTTTAAAACCTTATCACAATTTTTAATGTTAAGAGCGATTAAAATGGTGACAAATGGCGCCCAACGTACTTCATCTGATGTGAGACCTTTTTACAGGAAATTATCAAATACTTATTTTATTGTAGTATATAGAGCTGAGGAACGATTTAAAAAGAGAATTTTTGCTAATATTGAATCTTCAATATTATGCATTTCGATAAATGAGAATGTGTTTGGTTGTATTTCAATATTTTGGGATATTTGGATATGTATATGTGTGTGTGTGCTGAACAAAAAAGATTCAAAGCCTTAAAGTTAAATCAGATAACCTTTCCAATTTCTAGCAAAAGAAACAAACTTTTCAAAATATGTTTGAAAACAGTAAAAATATACTTTTAAGAATTATTTCGTTACTTTCACTTTTAGACATTACATCATAGTTAGTATATACTTTAGGTATATTATACAAATAGGTATAGTATAAACTATAGGTACATCAATTATGTTAGGAAAGTCAATTTTAATGGGGTGAACATGGTTTCTCTTCCGCGTACCATCAGCACCATTATAGTAACCACAAAATGTTGGCCAAAGAGCTCTCAATTGTAGCAAGTCCTTACATACATACGTACAATATAGTAAATCCACTCAGCTCGTTTGGTAGTTAACCACTCATGATAGTTTTCTGGCTATACACCACATCACCTCTGCCACCTACTCTACCACTCTACCAACCATTACAATCGTGGTGGTGTGGTGGCATAAAGGAATTTCCATCACGCAGCCCATTAAGATGTTTCATAGAAATTGGTTTGATTGGGCTTGCACCAACTTCTGTATAAGTGAGTGTGTGTGTATATGCGGATCTCTGCTGGATCCACAATCAACAACAATTAATCTTTCAATATTTCATTTGTCGAAAATGGCGTAAAGTAATTGCACATACAACAAGAGAGCTGGGCCTCTTTATCAAGTACCTACCCCTCCGCCTTCACACTCCACAAATTCCACGTCCACAGTTTACATCCACACTTCACATCAACAGTCACAACTTACAATATACCGCATCATATAAACTTATACTCAATTGCCGCCCACCTTAACAGTTTTATATCTTTTCTCACCGCTACGCTGCGCTTGTTGTTCGTTTAGTTTTTGTTGTTGTTGTTATTGTGATGGTTTGTTCTGTTGCTGTTGCTGTCGTCGTCGTCGTAGGTCCTTCCCGTCCAGCTGATACGACTCGACTCTACTCAGTGTTCCCCTAATGGTGGTTATTTATGTGAGACAATAATTAATGAAACACGTCAAGCAAACAGGAGTAACTACACCATTACCACCTCCACATTCATCCTCCTCGACTTTGTCCTCATCCTCACCGAGCCTCGCCTTGCCTTGCCTCGCTTCACCTCGCCGTGCCTTGCTTCTTCCCTTTAACATCGTCGTCGTCACCGCCACATCCATCAGCAATCACTCTCGCCAAACAAAAATAAAACAATAAAGCAAGCAAGCAAGCGAGCAAAACAGAAAACCTACCAACTGCGACGCTTGGGGGCCCCAGTGTTCGCTAGAATGTAGTCATTGTTTTATATTTTGTAGGCGTGTAACAGACGTGTTCGCCCGCAACCAAAACCGCGAATGTTCGTGGCTGAACTGCCACACCATGGCACGTGAATGAATGAATCCAAAACAACTCCAATACGAACCGTATATGGGTGAGAAAGTCCTTTCTCTTGTAAAGTACCAACATAGAATTGCTTCTGACACAATCCCAATTCCACCCAACAACAACCGCCTTTCACACAAACCGAACCGAACCGACAGACAGACAGAACGATTTCGGAACACTTGAAACATTTTCATGCAAATATCATTTTTCATTCTATTATATACGTTACGTGTGATGGCAGGCTTGGTTGAGTCCTAAGTTGGTTATGGCTTTGGCTGTGCTACGCGAGTTTTGTTGGGACACCACTCCACCAGTTACCATCACTAGCGTGAGATAGAACTTTGAGTTGGTTGTTCTTACTTGATTTTCATTCTAAGGCAGCATAACACAAAACAACACAGCGACAGCAAGTTGCTAATGTTGTAAGAGTGGATTAAGAGAATTCGGAAGGATATGAAAAACAATGAAAGAAAAAAAAAGAAATAAGTGTGAAAGTAGGTAAACAGGAAACGGATGTTCTGCATGTTTTAACTGTAAAATCACATTAAATTTTTTATTTTTATTTTTTAACTTTTTATTCATGCTAGGAAATTTGATAAGCTTCCTGCTTTGAATGTGGGATTTTCAAATTTCTCAGGAACGAACTTTTGTATATATATTTTATTATGTATGAGTGTACACGGCTAAGGTGAATAATTTTTCCTTTTTTTTATTTTGATGAATGTTTTTTTTTTTCTTTAAACAAAATAATCTCAATCTAAATTTATTTCTTTAGCTTCAATTTAATAAAGCTGAACTCGTTATGGAAATATGACTGATATTTGGAAAATCGTCACCTTATACCTGATTAGAGAAAAAGAAGAAAGCTGTTTTTACGAAAAGGATGAAACACAACAATAACCGAGCGAAAATTGGTTATGAAGATAGTTTTCCAGTGATTTGATCGTGACTTAGTTGGTGACGGTTTACAGTCAGACGGGGCCAAACTTTTCTTTATTGTATAAAAGGTTTAATCTTTTAATCATAATAATCAGTCTCCTTTTAGTCTCCTTTTTAGTTTCAATACGGATTTAAAGATTACACTTTTGTATGCTTAAGTCAATGTAGACGTAGTTAAATGTGTAAATGTGTAAGAATCCAATTCCTTGAATTATTTAAAATTCGTACATTTACGATAGGTGTAATTTTGAAAATACGTAGCTTCATTATGCGTAATTAATTTGTCTTTTTTTAATTTAACTTTAACTTTTACGTTGAAACATTTTCGCAATGAGTCAAAATAATTTACGTGAGGCAACAGTCTGTCCCAGTGACTTACAACTAACAACTTTTTCTGTCATGTCAGGAATAAATGGGACTCACAGCACTTATGCCGAATACGAACGGGTGATTTGAGAAAGAGCTTTTTTTGACAAGAACTATGCTTTGAGGATTTGACAATTTCTTGCAAGTGGCAGTACCCGTGAAAAAAACTATAGGTATAGTCAGGGATTGATTATAAAACCTCTAGAGTGACAGTTTTACGCACAAAGCGTCACGGCATGGAAATATTTTTAGTATTTAATAATTGCCTGCTAATTTAATCGCTCGAAACATTGTTCTATCCTGCATAGTCTTAATTTGCGACACATAGGGTATACATATACATACATACATACATACATATATGTCAAGGTTTGCATTCGTAAAAATTTCAAACTCGAGATCTTAATCAAAATTGAAATTACGAGAAGTCGAAAAAAGTGGGTCCCTCGATTCCGTCCATCTGTATGTCTGTCTTTTTCTTTGCCCCTATAGCTCAAAGAATTGAATCGACTGCCTTCGAATTTGGAAATTAAGGTTTTAAGCCAATTCGCATTTTGTTTTCATTTTTGAAAACTAAAAATATCGTTGGTTCCCATACATTTTTTTTAGTCAAAAATTGAAAATTCTAATTTTCTGAAAAAAAAACGAAGCAATATTTTCTTTTATGCTATTCCTAATTTTTTTTCTTAATTTGTATATTGCTTCAAAAATCTTGCTAAAGAACCATTATTTTGCTTTTAAGTTTTCTCAAGAACTAATCAACCGATTTCAATAACTTTTTTTCAATTTTCCAATTTTCTTAAATATATATTTTGTAAATCGTCTTTGAATCTTTTCAATCAAATCAGAATGAACTAAATAAATGGGACTCCAAATAACATCTGCATATTCCAACATTGATCTGACGAGAGATATATACAAGGATAATAACACGAAAGGATCTTTAAAGTCTTTTTCACTTCGTTTTATGAAACCTACCAGCAAGTTGGCCTTATAGGAACTAAATAATCGAAATGACCTTTAAAAGAAAGTTGGGAATCAAGAATAACTCCTGTGTCTTTAATACTTGAAACCCTATCTAAATCCACAGATTTAATTGCATAGTTGAATAACAAAATAATGAGATTTTCTGGAAAAACAAATCGTGTTACACTTTTTGATATTTATATGACACCAATTTGATAAAGAATCAAAGACACCTGATGTACACTGAATTTCCTTAGATTATGTATCTCCAATATTAACTTGTTGTGTTCTTCAAGATAAATATGAGGTTAACCAACGAAGAAAGAGAGAATGAAAACCAAAAAACTCAAGTTTTCTTAGAAGTATTTGGTGGTTCACGGAATCAAAGGCTTTACTAAAGTCCATAGCATTAGTGACATACGAAGTGAAATAAGTTAAATGGGTAACAGATGATCAACCGGATACAAAACCATGCTGTACTTCTGATAAATATTTACTTGTAAGAAAATCAAGCTTTCACCATGCTTTTAAACAATTTGGGAATTGCGGAGAGTTTACATATACCCCTATAATTGTATACATCATTTTAAGAACCTGATTTATATAAAGGGATCAAGTAAGAAAGTTTTAATTCATCAATACAAATACCTTCTTGGTGGGACTTGTTGAATATGCTTAGTAAAAGAGCACAGATGGATTCACAACGATTTTTTAACACTGCCGAAGGAATGCCAGAACTATAATTAGACTGAAGTGATTTTAGTCCGGAATTAACTTCTTCAAAAATTAACTGGATCGAACCAATATCAAACATATTTATTATGTTATTTAGTGAACTATTATTAAATCCTCAAAGGGAATAAAAGGATTTGAAATAATAAGCAAACAGTTCAACTATGGAGTCTAAATCCGACGATTCACCACCACTGAAAAACATGGTATTTGGAATCCCTATCAATTTTCTCTTAGAATTTACAAATGACCGGAACGATTTACTGTTGTTTTTTTATATTACTTTTAATATTCAAGATAAAAGCTTTATATAGAAACGTACTAAGAACTACAAAATCTTTACGTAATTTACTAAAATTATCATAATCCCATTGATTTAGTGATTTATTGTATTTCACGTATGCATTACGTTCCTTTTTTTTTAAGTCACGAAGCTGGTTCTTAATCCAAGGTGAATCCGAACATTTTTTTTTTTGAGAGAATAAGGAACAAATCTTTCAAAACCCATTAATACAATTTCAATGAAGCGGTTGTACATATTTTTCAAATCAAGAGATTCGTTTAAAAGAGAAAAAGGTGCATTACTTAAATTAACTTTGATTTCATCACAACGTATACAAATTAAGTCTAATATTTTTCCTAAAGAATTATGGATATGATTACCTTGCACTAAGTTTAAAGAAAATAAAAAATCAATAAATGTAACTTCGAGATCTTCTTTAATATTAAATGGAAATAACATTTTATCTGTTTCGGACCAATTCCAATGTATATCAGATAAATTAAAATCACTTTAGACACACAAATTATCAGATATAGAACAAACATTATTAATAAAATCAATATTGCTAATATGTTTTTCATGCAAATCAAGTGAGCTACTTGGAGGCACATAACTTACAATAAAAAATATATTTGCTCTGGAAAAAGCATTTAAGTTGACGGAGATGCAAACTTGTTCAATGTTTGAGGTTGGTAAAATAACTTCTTTAGAGCAAAGATAGGATCGAACAGCGATAATTATCCCTCCTCCACGTTCTCTAGATGATTTACACCGATCGCGACGATAAACGTCTAAGATACTGCAGTCAAATAGTTCTGAAGACACAATTCCGTTATAAAGCCATGACTCAACAATGATGATAATATCATAGTATGTAACACATTTTTTTTAAAGAGATCGGTAATTTGGTTCGGAGGCCACTTGCATTGTGGAAATAAATTTTTAATGACGAAAGACGAACATATGTAGACTTTAAAGCTGTTATCCCTAGGTAATTCTCCAAGGAGTTTTTTGCCATATATACAAAAGGTCAAATTTTGACACCTATCGGCCAAAAATTTTCCGCAAAGACCAATGATGAAACATCCACCAGAACACAAACATTTTAAAATTGACGAAACCATGCTTACTATCCTTATCTGCGTTACCTGATAGTTTGTGGCACACAAAAAGAGATGCATCTATTCCCAGACTAGTTGAAACAAATGCAATAACTTCATCTGGAGTGGTAGCGTATCGAAAACTGCCAATATGAAACCATTTGAATTTGTAAGCAACTCGAAAGATTGCCGCAGGATGAAATTAGTTCCGACGATAACATTTCTTGTTCATAGATCTCAACAGCAGAATATTTCAATTACTAGCCTTAACATACTTTTGCATAGGGTGATTTCTTAAAAGCTATAGGAAAGATTCTCAAAAATAAAAACACAAACAGTTCAGAAAAATGCATGAAATCTTTATTTGAATCGATAGTACAGTCCATATAATTTAATGTTTGAAGATTATTTCATGCAAATGTTGACCTAGACTGCACCTCAAATGGTCCATCCGCTCAGTTCAATTTTGGCATACTCTTTCCAAAATTTAAGCCGGTATCTCACGAATAAATGTTGCCTTCCAATGCGTCAATTGAAGCGGGCTTGTGTGTATAGACATGAGCTTCAACATGCTTCTGACTGATATTCACTCCAAAATCAACAATTTTGCTTCAACGACGAAGCTCTTTTTTGTCTCAATGGGTACGTAACCATTGAAATAATTTAATCAACCCTTAAACGATTCTATTGCTTGAGGTCAATATCATTCAAGAAATTAATAAGCTACAGTCCAACAAGATCTTGAAGAATTTAAGTGACGATATGCGCAAATGCCAGTCAATAGACCTTTGGACGACGCACTTTAAATTGCAAGAAAGTGGGCATAGTGAGTAAAACCACAATTCTTGAATTTTTTCCACCACAAAAATTTTGTGCAAAATCTGATGATCCTACGAAGACCAGAAGGGCTTCAACGTTTGATAAATGGTTAGTTATTAATTCTGTGAAGTGGATGTCCTGAATAAGTTAAGTTTCAAATTGTTCTGAAGGTAAAATAAGATCAAAAATTGGTTAAGTTTGTTCCCCTTTTTTTAAATGGGTAGAGTCTATGAGAACTTAGCTGAGTACCATTTCCTTTGATAAACAAAAAGTTTTTTTTTCTTGTCAGTGCTTCAATTAGCAACAATTGTCCGAATGCAGAAGAAAAAAGGAAGTGAAACAAAATGCTGAACCTTTTTTTAATCCTCTTTCGCATTGAAGGGAAAACCAGCAGGCACAAACGGTGCTACATGACATGATATAACTAAACTGCGGGAGAAGCTGCTTAATTGTGCACCAACAATACGATAATTGTATTTTTCCTTCCCATTTTTTCAGTTTGTGTACTGTGCATTCAGTACAGTGTCAGATAGCATCACAGAGCATAAAGGACTTAAACAAGCGCAGTTATATACCAGCAGGACATCTTAATTTATATTTACAAAGTACACATCTTCATGGAAGTGATGGAAGCTGACAGAATCTTAACGTTGTTTTATATTTTTAAAATGTTTGTAAATGAATAATTTCATTTAGAATAATACAAACTTTTATATAGTCACATATTCAGTAGTAACTTAATTTTAGGCTTAAGCTTGGTTAACAAACAGATTCGATTAAGGAGAAAATTAGCGTAGAGCAAGGAGTTCGTTTTAGTTTCAAAATAGAATTGTTCTAGAAAAAAGAAGAAACAGAATTATGACAAATTAAAAGGACGTTGTCGATAGTGGAGGACTGTTGCTAGACAATGATTTGAATGCCACTCAGTTTGAATTTAAGGCAATAAACGAGAAATATTCATGTGAGGTAGAGCTTTATTCTTGCCATTGTATGTAAGGTCTATGGAAGTCAACATGAAGAAGTTGAAAAGTATACAGAAAATTGAAATGAATACAAGATAATAAATGGTAATTAATGAATTGATGAAGAAATATTAAAGCAATTTTAACACACCTTTTGTAGAGAAGAGAAAAATGAAGCTGAGTACGAGGATCAGCCAAAGTAAGACTCTGAAAGTCTGAAGGCAAAGCGAAATTATGTTGAATTGATCCAAACAATGTATATGAATATTGTTAAGGGACTCCCCCTTACTTATATACTTATTTAGTATCCGGGGAGTGATGGTTAGTGCGTAGGACTGTCATGACAGAGGTCTTGGGGTCAATCCCTGAATATGCCATCTAAAAACTTTTCTTTCACAGGTACAGCCTCTTGCGAGGAATTGACAAATCCTCAAAGAGTAATTCTTGTCATGAAACGTACTTTCTCAAATAAGCCGTTCGGATTCGGCTTAAAACTGTAGGTTTCCTCAATTTCTGACAACATTACTTGCACACATATGTAAATACTTGACAGTTGTCGCTAGTCCCTAGTTCTCAATGGTCTGTTGCGTTGCCTAATTTGTTTTAGCCCCATACTTAAGAAGCCCATTCAGCATGGCAAAACTTAGCATCTTTAGTAGACTGGATGAAAAGAAAAGGACTGTGATTGCATCCCTCGAAAACACATGAATTCTATGCCACCTTTATCAACTTTCTTGAAAGATTTGCACTTTTTTATATAGCTCTGAAAGAAGATCTAGAACCATACTTTCAAGCACTGTATGCACTATATGCAAGGTTAGATTAGGTTGAAGTAGCTGTCCGTGATGGAGGAGGACTCCATTTTCTGCCCATATTGATACCACATGACTCCTTTCAATCAATCTACAATTTTATGCCAAACGTAAATGGATAATTTTAGAAAGCACAAAGGCCTCTGAAATGACAGTCCTACTCACTAATCATCCATCACGCCATGGGTACTACTTCATCGATTACTTCAAATGTCACCCGAATGACAACGGCGTCAAAAGTTTGTGTTTTTTTTTTTTTTTTTTTTTCTTAGAGATGCATTTTTACCAAACGTTAATTGAAAATTGTATACAAATTTAAACCTGCTTTATTAATACCAGGTAAAGTATCACCAATTTAAGAACTAATTATTACTTCTGACAACAACTTTAAATTTGTCTTTTTGAAGTCAAAATTATATACGCAATGAAAGATATCACTGTATTCAGTAAGGTACGAGTAGATACTAAAGTCAAGAAAAGCTCCTGAGCTCCTGATTTAAAAGTTCATTTTAAAAAAGCTTGAACTAAGCTAAGTTTCTATTAAAATAAATTCGTTGTGGGGAAATAAGTTAAGTTATACTAAGGATCTGGCCCTCCAGATTAGGGTTTGTGCCGTCGGAACGACTTCCTGGCCTCGTAAAAACATCGTAATTGCGAAGCAATAACAAGCCTCGGATACGGACGGATTCACTGTTGACAACCTACACAAACGAATTAAAGACAACGAAGTTTGGATATGCACGTGAAATGTAAGGTCCCTTAACAGACCACGAGCGGTCTGAAGAATTAGCGGAGGCCTTAGACGGATAAAAAGCAGACATCACCGCCATCCAGGAAATACGATGGGATTAGCCGGGCAAAAAGAGGATGAAAAACTGCGATATTTACTATGGCGACTGCTAGTCTTGAGCTAAAGGTGCATAAATGAGCGCCTCATGACCATACGCACAAAGGCTAAATTTGGCAACATAAGCCTGATATGCGCCCACGCCCCAACAGAAGAGAAAGATGACAACACCAAAGATATGTTCTTCGAGCTCTTATACAAAACATGTGAGCAGTGTCTTAGCTACGATATTAAAATTGTCCTGACAAATTGTTTAATGCCAAGCTAGGAAGGGAATATATTTTTGTTGGAACAATCGGGAAAAACAGCCTGCACAACAACACTTCCGACAATGGATTCAGGCTCATAGATTTTGCTGTGGGGCAAATCATCATGGTAGCCAGTACAAGTTTTCCATCATAGATGTCCGAACTTTCCGAGGAGCTAACATCGACTCGGACCACTACCTCGTTGTAGCCAAGGTAGCACTTTGGGTTTCTAGACTCAAGGAAAGGTGCTGGGAGAAGGTACAACGTCGAACGGCTATACAATTGCCAGAGATCGCCAAATCCTCTTCCGACCGAGTAACAAGTAACCTCTCTCGAAGTTCTCTGCCGCCAACACAATGTATCGAAAACCAGTGGCAACATTGCCAAGATGCAATCAAAGAAGCCGCCTTTGATGTGCTGGGTTTCAAATAGCCACCAACGAGGAACCCCTGGTTTGATGAGGAATGTCGGCAGGCAAATGCAGCCAAACAACAGGCACGCAAAGCGGAGCTGCATAAAAGGACGAGAGCTGCTCATGAGCTTTATGAGCAAAAGAAGAGAGAGGAACACCGACTTCTCAGAAGGAAAAAGAGGGGGTATGAGGTACATAAACGTAGAACCGAAGGCTGCAAAGACCAAAGTAGAAATATCATAGTGGAACCGCAGTCAATGCTGAAAATATGGAAGGACTACTTCTGCAGACTATATAACTGCGACGACGAACTGAATTCGACTGTCAGGCAGGATGATCCATTCAACATAGACGACGAAAGCCAACAATCCCTTCCTCCCGACTTAGACGAAATAAAGATTACCATACTTAATCTAAAGAAGTTTGGTAAAAGTCCAACGACTAAGATGGCTGGGTCACGTAAGAGCGCATGGAAACCAATGATCCGGCTTTTAAAATCTTCGTATCCACACCAACAGGACAAGGCAGTAGAGGAAGACTGCGGATCAGGGGGCGCGCACAAGTGGAAAGTGACCTTACCCAACTTTAAGCGCGAAACTGGAGACATCTAGCTAGGGACCGAGCTAGATGAAGAAGTTTATTGTGAGGTCCTATAGTTCACACAGGACTGTATCGCCACCCTAAGTAAGTTTAAGGTACCTATGGTGGTGGGATGGGTATCTATTGGAGTTTTGAAAGGGAGATAGTAGTTTGACTTTTCAACTTAAACAGAAGAGATCAAGTAGATCTTCAAAATTTTGTAACAGTTTAAAAATATCAACTTTGAAAAAAAACTTTTAAAAAACTTTGTGGCAGTTAAAATAAGCATAATATTTCGAATTAGTTATTTCGTCAATAAATCAATTTCTGGAGGCAACGTATTTTCAATGTTAAAGATTATCATGGGGTCCAAACTAAACAATTAAGATAGTTTATTCAAATAAACAAACCATATGCAATCGGTTTAAGTAAACAAGGAAAGTAGGAGGAAATCAAAAAAACAAAAAGTTAAACTTTATTCAAAATACAAAAATGGTTTTAACAGTCAGCCGATCAATGTAAAAAAATGTTTATTAAACATGTTTAAAGTTCTTCGTATAGATAAATTTTTAATAAATGCATTCATCCAATATTGAGATTAAGAAATATAAAAGTATGAAAATAAACTTTTAAACAATAAAATTTACTGTAACTATAACTTTTAATTTGCACACACAAATTTTATTTATTCACAGACAGAAACTTCTTCACGAAAAAAATATCACTTTACTTCTGTTAGACAGAGGAAACTTTAACATTTTCTTCACTAAAAGTAATTAATGCGATATCCTTTCTATTATCCTTCGATGGTCGTGCAGGGGTCAATTTTCTTTATTGATGGTTTCATTAATTTCCAATAAAAGTCAAGTTTTTCCATTTTGATTATTATAATCTACATCGAATACACCAACTTTTTCTTCTAGACGAACAAGAAGAAAGAAGAAATATAAATAAAATAAACTAAACTAAACTACAACCGGAAATTGTTTCCGTTTTTGTGTTTGTTCTCTTGAAAGGAGCATTTAAGTGGATTTATTTAACGACAATTAAGTTGTTTCATATATTTATAAAATACTATAGATCCATGTGTAGGTATGTGTATAAAGTTGCGTGCAATGTGAGTTTACTTTGGTTCTAATACTGGTGAGGGATTTGGTTGGGTTTTTAGTGTGTTTACTTCCTTAATGAATGCGTGATGGTGATAGAGATAAATGGATTTGTGAGTGAGTCTTTAATTTCTTCTTTTATTTTTGCATGACCATAGGATCATCAATACGCCCGTATGAGTGATCAATATAAAAATAAAACCAAGCAAATGTTTGACTTTTTATTTTACTTATTCCTCTTAATTTTACTTATTATTTTAAGTAGGCAAGGTGCTATGATATAAAGCTTTGATTAACAGGTAATGCGAACGAAGGTAGATTTTTGGGATGGATTTAAACTTAAATAGTTTAGGGTGACATTTTTATAGGTGAAAATTCCGAGAATTTTTCTTCCTTAAAACCAAGATCTATTCCTATCCACCAGATTATTTAGCTAATGAAATGATTTTTGGGCTTACTAACCATCAAATGAGGTCAAAATTTAAATGATTAATTTTGGCCATTTGAAATTACTCATGTGAGAGCGTTTTATTAAACTATCAGATATTGGCGTGGAAAAACTTAATAGAAGCTATGTCTTACGACTAAAGAATTTCAAAACTACAAATTAATTTTTAGAACATTTAAAAGCGTGGTGCAATGGTCTAAAGAATATTCTTACTCATGCTGAAATTGAATAAGTTTGAGTTCATATTTCAAAGTTAAGACATGCGAGTTGATGGCTAATGTAAGCCATAATTAGTGCGGTGTTGAAAAATATGCATTAGTTGAAAACTACAAGTGTTGTGGTTACCTCCATGGTAGTTTAAACTTATATAATATTTTTTTAATTTGTGAAACAAACTAACGTTAGAACTTAAGACTAATATTTCATTTTTTTAAGATTTATAGATTTACAATGCTTTAAGCAAGTTGCAAGAAAAAGATCTAAACTGAGGTATTGCACAAATTTACCTCAAATGTTTTACTTTTAAAATCATCGCTTGCGGAATATACCAAAAAGTAATACTTGTTGTAAACTGAAATCAATTGGTTGAGGGGACTGTCTTCTAATACTTGAACGGCTATAAATAAAGTTTATTTATTCCAAAATTGATGGTGATATGACTAACCCATTGATTAATTTTATAATAAAGCACAGTTGAATGTACTCTCTATGTTTAGAAAGTGATGGAAGATTTATGAGCGTGAGCCTATGATTGTACGGTGGAAGTTGGAGCCTATTGAACCATGCGAAGAAACGGAGGCGCATAAATATTTTTTGTGCTCCTTCTATTCTTTTTATATGGACTTAATAAAAGGGAGCCCATATTATGCAGCCATATTTTAAAATTAGTCTTACAAATCATATATAAGGAGGTTCAAAAATATAAGGGTAGCGAAAATCATGTGAAAACCGTTTAAAAATCCGAGTGTCTTATTTGATTTTTCAAGAGAAAATAGAAAGTTTAGTGAAATAAGAATAGTCTTATTGATAATTGAAAATCAAAACATTTTGTTTGCGTGTAAAACACATTGATTTACATTTGCCTATGTTTAGTAAAAGCTTATATATAAAACACCATTTGCAAAACCTATTTAGATCATCTTGTAGGAGTATAGGAGTAAACAGTCGTCAAGTGAGTCAATACGTTCGAAAATTTTAATGTCATCAGCGTAAATTAAAACAGATGAGTATATTATAATAGAACATAAGTCGTTAACGTTCAAAATAAACAGTAAAGGTCCTAAATACCTACCTTGTGATACGCCAGAGTTTGTATGAAAATATAAGGACCGCTCATTCCTAAAAATTACGCTGTATATGTAACAAATTTATCGTTAAAGCCTTGGGATTTAAGTTTGGGTGTAAATGTCAATTTATCAAAGGCCTTACTGAAGTCTGTGAAGACACAATCAACTTATTTCCGTTTTTCAAACGAACCTGAGCAAAAGGAACTGAAATGAAAGAGGTTATTAACTGTTGACTTATTTTGAACAAAACTATGTTGACTGTCACAAATTCTAAACTTACAATTAAACGATATGACTTTACAAATAATGGACTTAAATTACTTAGGGATGACGAACAGTCTTACAACGGGACTATCATTTTTTGTTTCATTTTTACTAGCATTTTTATGTATCGGTGCTATGTATGAACTCTTCCAAATTTTAGGAAAAATTGAAGATTAGAGCTATTCATTAAAAAGAATATAACAGTAATAGACACCATCTGGATCAGGGCTATAACAAACGTCAAGTTCTAAAGCTTTTGCGAACGATTTCATCTTCAGAGATCCAAAAACTAATTGAATTCCACTGAGGGAAATTTTTTGAGAGGGCCAATGGCTCAGGTGCTTGATAAGAGTTCGCTACTTCAATAACATCTTTGAAAAAATTTGCAAACATATTTGAAATTTTTTCAAAGTCATGGCTAAGTTCGTTGTTGAAAGACATGCAGTTTGGATACCATTTAGTATTTCTCTTACTATTAACATAACATAATATAATAAATCAGGTATATTAATTACACCAGTTCAAAGTTGATGAATAAAAACAATATCACCCTCCTTTGAAGAATAATTACCTAATATTCATAATTAGGAAATTTATAAGCCTTCTTAAGGCGAAACGTATGTAGTTACATTTAACACATTCTATCCTGTTCTTGTGGATCTTGTAAAAAGGAGTTCATATTTGGGATGAGTGATGAAAAAACGGCTAACCAATGTGGTATATAGAGCGAGAGTAACATATTTTTTAGACCAACGTTTAAAAAAGCATGATGTCAGTGGAGCGTTTTTGAGCATTGCGACGGAAGCGAAAAAGATGGGTTTAGTCGTCAATGAGGGCAAGACCAAGTTTATGCTGTCATCAATAAAGGACATTGAACAACGACGTATTGGACAAAACGTGACAATGGACAGCTATAACTTTGAGATAGTTAAGAACTTTGTCTACATAGGCACTGCTATTAACACACACAACGACACCAGCGCTGAAATTAAACAAAGAATAACTCTTGCAAATCGCTGCTTCTTTGGACTAAGAAAGCAATTGAGTGGTAAAGTCCTCTCTCGAGCATCTAAAATCACCATCTATAAGACACTCATTTATGGTGCTGAAGCCTGGACCCTGTCAAAGGATGTTTCGAGAGAAAAGTTCTTCGGGTGATTTTCGGTCCCGTACGCATAGATGGAGAGCGAATGGACACCAACGCTCCAGCCCGGAAGGTCTTTTTTTTTTTTTTATAATTAGCAAACACTAAAAGGGTTTTTTATACCTTTAATATGCCAAAGACACAGTGAATCCAATACCGAGGGACAGCGCAGTAGAGGAAGACCGCGACTCTGGTGGCGCACCCAGGTGGGAGAGAACCTTAACCAACTTGGCGTGCGAAACTGGAGACAGCTATAGCTAGGGACCGAGCTGGCTGGAGACGCATATTGGTTGAGGCCCAGGTCTGCCCGGCCTGTAGCGCCACCTTAAGTAAGTAAGTAACGTTTAAAAAATCCTAAAACATAGTTTGATTTACTAACGATCGAATTACTATGCTCCGTCAAGTCGAGATTAAATTAAAAAGAGCTCTCAGATATTCTAAACTATGAACGAAGTGTATGGAATTCTGTAATATAATCAAAAAAACTGAAGTTCGTTTTGTAGAGAAAGTTATTGCTAGACATTTAATTGGGTTAAGGTCTAGCCCATTCGCTTGGAGTTGTAACCTATTGTTTATAAATTGTATGCTTTTAAAGATTTGCATATCATCAGCATAGATTAAAATGTTAATGCATCGTACACAAAGAGGAACATCATTCATAGCTAAATAAAGATTAGAGGCCTAAATGACTCCTGATTGGGTAGCGAAAGGGTTAGTAAAAGAACACCTGAATTAAACTTGTGAAGACCTATTTTGATGATAAGATGAAATCCATGCGATAAACTAAGAAGTAACCCCCTTTCCTTAAGCTCAAATGTAATGATAACATGAGAAAGGTGGTCTGCTTAAAAAAGCTTTAGAATAATTAGTGTTAATACAGTCGAGATCTTGACCGAGTTCTAAGTTATTTGATAAGTAGTTGTCGAACGTTTTTGCATAAAATCATGTTTTTTATTACATATAATATTCTTGCAGTTAAAATTTTAACTATCACAACCAACTTTTTAAAAAAGTTTAGGAATATAGGACAGTTTAGAGATTGGTCTGTAATTAATAATGTTAGACTTGTTACCCTTTATAAAGACTGGTGTAATAAATACTTTCTTCCATATGTTTTAGAATCTTCCTGAGCTTAGAGATATCGTGAATATGCGAAGAAGGCTGTCTCACATTCTTTAAGACAATTAAAGGAATTCCATCTGAACCAGAGGTATAATAATCGTTAAATAATGCCAAGTAATGCAAGATTTTGTCCAACGTAATGTGAACATTATTAAAGGTAGTTTGGACATTCTCAAAAGTATAGAAATACATTTGCATCTATTTTTAAAGAAGATATTATTTTCAAATTCAGTTAAATATCAGTTGGAAAATTTAATCACTCTCTCTCTCTATCCTTTTCATTTTATGTCCTTGCCGGTCTGTAAAAAGCTTATGATTACTTTTTGTTCTTCCTTTGAGGAGAATTACACTTTAGTTTACTTAACGCCAATTAGTTTCAGATGCTAGGGACGCTGATGTCCATTTTCTCCATCATTAAGCATACGAGTAGGTACACATCCATATATACGAGTATAAGGGTAAAATCAAATAACATGTTACTTTTTTTTGCTTTACTCGCTTTCTCTTTATGTATTTTGTCCTAGTTCCCTCATGATGCACAAACAATGGAAATCCTTTATAATTTTCTTCTGTTTTTTTCTTGTTTTTTTGTGAATCTCGCCTTGCAAACAAAGAATGACCGAGTTAATGCGAAAAGAATCTCCTTTGAAAAATGATTCAAAAACAAAAAATCACACTGAAAGGATACAACCATAATAGTATGTGCATTATATCCTTTTTTATATGTGACAGAAAGATTGTTCTACATTCTATTCGATGTGGTGTTAGTTTTTAGTTCTTTTTTGTGTCTTCTTCTGTGCACTTTAGTAGCACGCGCGTGCTTTTAACAACACATAGCTAGGAGAAAAAAAACTCCTGAATCTATTTGAATTCTTTAGACACTCCAAGGATAAATAATTTTTCAAAATGCGTGTTGCTGTTGAGCTGATGCTGTTTGTTTTCCATTCACCAAAACCAGTGTGTTTGAAATAAATTTTTCTAAAGCCACATTATCACACTATTGTCATCACTGTGAGATTGTTTCCTGTGTAGAAAAAAAATCTTCTTTCATATCACTCTGTATCTGCTTGTGTTTTTTTTTTTGAGAATCTTAAGGATAATCAGGATAATAGCTTAGCTATTGTGACTTGTATTATTTTCAATTGTTATACAATTTGTGTGAGTGTTCATCTTAAAAGAAGAGAGTGTTTTCATATTGCACTTTCATTCAGTTAGGTATGTGACACATGTACATATGTGTGTGTGTGTTTTTTTTTATGGGCAAATATATTAATGTGTGAGTAAAACATGTCCTTTGTTATTTTGGTTTTGGGCTTAAGTTTGAGTTGGCTCTTAATTTGTTGAAGACATTGTATTGTACTCCTGGATGGATCGATTTTAATTTGCATTATTTCAGCAAACCATTCATACTTACATACTCTACTCACACATACATTTACCATACATTCATATACATCTTCACAGAAATATGCTCGTATTTATTCAAAAGGAAGGAGTTTTGCTTTCAATGAGCATACAAAGTGCTCCACTTCTTTGGTTTCTTATCCTTTTTTTATTATTTTTTCTCTCCATATTCTATTTTTTTTATATTGAATACGCTTGAGACTGGAACTGTATGGCGATGGTAATAAAAGGCAAAGAGACATACAAAACCAAAATGTATGTCGTCTGGTGCCATTGTTCGATGGGATTTTATACCATATCCTGCCATACTCCCTACCAAACCTCACCACACCACAGCATACCTTACCGAACCACATCGCAGTAGGCGTATGACTCTGTTTTCCAATTAAATTTTCTATGAGGTCATACATATACCAATACATCTACCAGACTGCATATGTATGTGTATGTGCATATTGAAGGTAGGTTACCTGAATAATATTAAGAACTGTCTGCTGAATTGATATTTTTCTTCTTTTTCTCCTTTTCTTCATAGTTTTTTATACTAAGTGCGGGGAAAATTAATTAAATGAAACCTTGGCCAAATAAATAAGACAGAAAGTTAAAAGAAGGACAATATGTATCTCCCTCTGCATGTTTTATTTGCTATAGGTTGGAATATTGGTTAAGGCAATGAAGTTGCTAACTGGTGATATCAAATGTAGGTCTATTTCATAGGGTTTATGACAAACGTTCAATTTGTAAAGTATTTAACAATCAAACGCAAATATTTCGAATATTCAATGTGTAACTCTTGAAACCAAAAATGTTTAAAATTTCGAAAATAATAACTTTATTTATTTTATGGCCAATTATTTTCAAAAAATTAAAGTAAGAGTCTTATTATTAAAGCAATTTAAAAAATACACGACTGGATTGCTCTTGTTTTCAAGGAGTTTGTTTAAAAGTAGTACCTTTAATTTAAGATTTAAAAATATAGTATTAAGATAAGTTTTTTTTTTAATTAAGATGCTATTACTGAAAACCAAATTTTTTCAGTTATTTTAGAATCTTTAGAGTTATTTTTAAAATTTATTTCTGTATATAATTTGTTTTAATGTTTATTTAAAAGTATTTCTGGGATTTAATTTTCATGAAAAAATATTGACCCGTTTTTGAAATATTGAATTTTTAAAAATCTAACAAAAAATGTTGACATTTTTTATCATCATTTAGACTGTTCATACGCAATTGACAATTATGGGTACCCTTCTCTTTGAACTCAATCGACCCAATGGTTTGTAGGGGTGTGAACACTGGACAGACAAACATTCAGACGGGCGGGATCAGATTGCCCACTTTTGTCTACCTTCGTAATGAAATGTTTGATTAAAATCTCGAGTTCAAAATATTTTTACGAACGTAAAACTTCCCTCGAGTAAAAAATAAATCAAAATAGACGACTCCAAATATTTCACCAATCAGAAAAATGATATCAACTCCAAAATAATAACTAAATAACTTTTTTGATATCTAGTAAAAATTTGAAAAAATAGAAGTAACGGATTTATACAAAAAATAAAAACAAAAAACCAAAACTTGGTACAAATTGTTTTTCGACTAAAACTTCGAGCTATTTGCAAAAATTAAAGATACAAGCTTCTAACTTATTGTATTAAAAATATTGTTTTCAATATTTGGTAAAGTTTTTTTTAGAAAAACTAATTTGACAATTTTTTCTAAAAATAAAAAACACTTTTCAGTTTGCAACTTTGCGTTTTTACACAGCAAATTACGGTTAACCAAACCCAAATTTTCAAAGAGAAACTTAATGAATCAAACATTTTTTTCTCAAAATTATTTCATCGAAATCAATTTTTGCAAAGTGCAAACTTTTTTTTGGAAAAATACAAATTTTAGTTATTTTGCAAAGTATTAGTTCTTTCTGTTTTCACTTGCAAACAGGTAATTTTTTAAAAAGTCGTCGAAAAAGATTAACAAAATAAATTAACAGTTTTGAAAATGAAGCAGTAAATACGAATTCTATTGTAATCAGAAAAAATCCAAAAAACAGTATCACGTATTTATATTTTTGGGTTTCGTACAAATTTCCGATGGAATTCGTAATAGGGATGGATAGTTAACGAGACAAGAAACATGAATTATGAATTTTAGGGTAAACGCGTTGATTCATCTCAATTTCAAAATATATATGGTTATTTAATCTATCGACATTCCAGCCATTTTTGAATGAAATTAGACAGTTTATAGAAAATTTATACAAGAATTAATCGTTTGAAATTTTGTGAACGAATAATTTAATAATAGTGACTGAAAAGTTGTGAATGATTTTTCGACAGAAGAAAGTTTTCGTTAAACGAAAAGTGCCATGGAATGTTTCTTGTCTAAAATTCAATAGCCAAATAAATATATGTCAAATATGTGTTTGAGTCCCTTGTAACAAATGTTCTTCTTATTTTTACAATCTTCAACGTCCCTAGAATCTAAATATAAGTAGCAAAAAGTTATATCAGATCCTGTATTTTAGCCAGGAAGAAGTTTAATCTCTTTTTTTTAGCAAATTACAGTGATCCAGACTAGTGTGCTGTGAAACTAGAAAGGAAGGGACTCCCACCACTAATCCTGACATCGTGCTTTATGCCGTATGACGGCCCAGAATTGCTTCCCGCTAACATCACAAGCCAGCTCGTAAAGAAAGCTGCCTCTGAGAGATGGGACGTGGTACTAGGCTGTGATACAAACTCACATCATACCCAATGGGGTAGTACCGACATAAACAACAGAGGTGAGTCTCTTTTTGAATTTATACTAAACCATAATCTTTTAGTAGCAAACAGGGATAACGAACCCACTTATGTAACTAACAATAGAAAAGAAGTGCTTGACGCTACCCTAACCAATAACTCAAGCACAATAGTAATAGATCAATGGAATGTTTTTAAAGAGGAATCATTCTCAGACCATAAACTGATAAGCTTCTCGATACAAAATGAAGCAGCAACTCCAAAGCCCTTTAGGAATTTGAGGAAAACAAACTGGAATGTACTCAGAGTTGTTCTGAATCACGCTTAAGAAAAAAGCTGTCCCATCAATCATATGGGAAAAGGTAGAAAAAAATCACCCTGGTGGACCACTGAAATAGGCAACTTAAGAAAAGAAACTAAAAGACTTTTCAACGTCGCCAAAGGAACTAGGAAAGAAGCTGATTGGGAACATTATAAGACCAGTCAACGTATTTTTAAGATCGAAACACAACGAGCAAAATGTAGCTCATGGATGGTCTTCTGTGGTGAAATAGAAAGTACAAATGTATCAGCAAGGCTCTCACTTCAGTCACTCTAGGATCCCTCAAAAAACCTATAGGTAGCTGGACTGAATCCGGTGGTGAAACGCTTGAGCTCCTTGTGATTACTCATTTTCCTCGCTGCGTAGCTGATATATGCAGTCCAGAAACAGAGTCTCATACAGAAACCCTAGTACCATCGGATATTATAACGGAAGAAAGTATAAAATGGTCCATTCACTCCTTTTCCCCATACAAATCCCCTGGTCTAGATGGAATCTTCCCTATGATGCTTCAAAAGAGCATAAACCTTATCATCCCACACCTAGCTAGCATTTTCAATAATAGCCTTAAACATTGGTATGTTCCCTTATCGTGGCGTGAGGTAAAGGTAGTTTTCATACCTAATTCTGGGAAACCTAGCCATATGGAGGCCAAAGTCTATAGACCCATTAGTCTAACATCGTTTCAGATATATATCAGAATTTCAACATGCCTACATTAAATGAAAAAGGGTTGAAACAGCATTGCACAGTGTTGTCAGCGTCATAGAAAAATCACTGAATGACAAGGAATACACCCTGCAACGTTTTTGGATATTGAGGAAGCCTTCAATAACGTGAAGATCAAAACAGTGAAGCAAGTCTTGGACTACCAGAAAGTAATAACAAGGCAATAAATCAGTGGATAATGTGTATGCTCAGAAAGAGACAAATTAACTCTGAGCTAGAGGAAGAAAGGGTGAGTGTAACCACATCCAGGGGCACCCTTTTGAGTGGAGTTCTCTCACCGCTACTTTGGGTTCTTGTCATGAACGGCATACTCTCTAAACTGAAATCAAGTGGAGTAAGGATAATAGCCTACATTGATGATCTTGCATTACTAGTGACTGGCAAGTCCCTACCCACTATCAGTGAACAATCCGAATACGCCCTCTTGTTGCTAAGCAAATGGACTAGGAACTGCGGGTGGACAGTCAATCCAGCTAAAACAGAACTTGTTCTATTTACTAACGGGCACAAAATACCTGATTTTAAAACACCTTTAATTGAAGGCTGCGCTCTTAAAATCTCTGATCACGCACAATATCTCGGTGTGATCTTATATAAAAAACTAAACTGGGGCCTGAACACCAAAGATATATTCAAAAAGGCATTGATTCATTTTACTCCTGCAATAGAATTTTCGGGAAAACCTGGGAACCAAACCTTAAAATTATCAGATGGATGTATTTGGCAATAATTAGACCAGTACTAACCTATGGTAATTTTGTATCGTGGAACGCTTTAGAAAAGAGCACGAACGTGAAAACTTTGACAAAAATTCAAAGACTTCCGTGCACTGGCATTACGGGAGCAATGAGATTCACTCCAACTGCCGGACTGGAAGTCATGCTCAATCTTATTCCCATAGACCTCTATGTTTAAGAATCTGCAGCCAAAATAAGTGACCTCAGACTTAGTCAAACTGAAGTCTGGATAAACAGTTCCATAGGAAATGCCAAGATCCTTCATAAAGTTATGGGTCATAGTACTACAACAGACTATAAAATACCCGAACTTGATTTTCATAAACCAATCCAGGCTGCCATCCCAAGCAGAGAGGAATGGATAGATAATATACCATACTGCAGTGAGTCGTCAATAGATCGTATTTATACTGATGGCTCTAAAATGGAAACTGGTGTAGGGGCAGGCATCGCTTAGGCTTCCAAACTGCAATATATCTTCCAAGCGGAGGTCCTGGCAGGGAAAACAGCTGCTAAAAAGGTATCAAAGTCGATGAATTACCAAGGTAAGGGTCAATGCTTGACGTAAGCCAAGCTCAACTAGTTATCACACCTACCTGTTATTAAAACAGAGAATTTCAAAAAGAATAACTATCAAGGGCGATAAAAGGTGGAACCTTTTCCACACCTGCGACACTACGAGAAAGATCTGGCCATGTTTTAACAAACAAAGAACGGAAAGAATCATGCAGCTACACAAAAGATCACTTCGATCTCTTGTGAGCATAATCACCGGATATAATCTGTTAGGTTATCATATAAAAAGGTGAGAATCAGTTCAAATAATCTATGCAGAGGATGCGGTAACGAGGAGGTGCATGAAGACACTCCGCACTCTCCCATCAAAGGAAAAACTGCTTGGCAACTATTTCTTCGGGGATTTAGAAGAACTCTCTAGTACGCCAGGTATGAACATTCTGAACTTCGTCAAAGCCTCTAAATGGCTTGGCTAACTGAACACATATGTTTTTCTTATTAGCTTGAGTAGCAATACTCACGGGTATCACAAAGGATCTGTATTGATCCAAGTGTGACGGTAAAGACATGAACTGTCAGCCCCTCAACCTACATATCTTTTTAAAAAATGGCTTCAATCAAATTTCACCTTTCAAAAAAAAAAATATTTTTCCATTTCATTAAAATTTTAATATGCAGAACATATTCACTTAAAATGTTTGTATTTTTTAAAACATTTTTCTTAATAATGTATTAAAGTTTTAATTAGGAGTAATCGACAGGCGAGTAGGATTGTAAACTTATTAGAGTCGGTCGTATCCCAGCTTATTTTTTAATTGTGAAATGAAAACTTTTTCTAGAATGTTCAATACTGAAAAGATTAGTCAAAATTAAAGCCCTTAAGTCACTTCTTTAATTGTAGAAAATTGTAAACATTGACCGATTTAGTGATTACCGTTGACCATTATGCTAATCGGCTTGTCCAACGTATTCATAAAAAAATATACAACTTTTGTACCTTTGTAACTGAGGGCAGTTTAACTCTAACCAATCAAACTATCTTTGTTTGCTAACTTCCCCATTTATGGTCATTCCCCAAACTGCGGATTTCAAGATTCCTTGGCAGTCACTTTAAATCAGCTCCCTTCGATGTCATAGACAACTGTAAAATGTTCAGTAGAAATAGAATTTTGTCGTGACTTTTCACTACATAAATTATTGTTTACTCAAATTTATCCACCACAATTCAGAAAGAAGTACAAATTGGAAGTTCCCTTATTAAAATTAAATATTGGTATTTTTGTTTTTTCCAGGCAAATTAATAGCTTTTTTTTAAATTGAAAGATTGAGAATATTAAACTTAATTGGACAATTTAATTCAATGAAAAGTAGTTAAGTATTGTCTATGTGTCGAATTAAATATTAAAAATTAAAAAAGGATTTAATAAAAATCAAATGAGATAACAATTAACAATTACAGAAGATATTTCAAACCGAGATAACTATTAAATAATGGATACTTTTAAATGCATACAAAAGATTATGTGCAACAATTTAAATTTAAAAAAAAAAACATAACCATTACTCGTTTTTGCATTTGTGTAATAATTAAAAACTCGTAGGGTATAATAAATAACCAAACTTGCAACAATTTAAATTTCAAATAGCACAATGTTTAACACTGTAATGTAATGTAATTTAATTGCTTTGCATAATTTATATTTATGTTATTTTTTCTTATTTTTCTGAGTTGTTGTTTAATCTGTATCATTTAATTATATTGTTTGAAACTTAATGAGGAGGATTGTAAAATGTTTAACAAATTAAACATAAATCCATTTCATGCATAATTTCTCATGCTTAAAATACAACAGCAGCGACTATGGACATAGATTAGTATTTCTTTTAGTTAACATATAAATGCAAGTACTGTGAAAATAATAAACAAATTTAAGTCATTGAAAGTTTGCTATAAATTCGCTTTGCAATAAATGATCAAAAAATACTTTATAACCAAATCACATACGAAATTAAGTTGCTTTTAAACTACGTACTGAGTTGACCTTCATAGTTTTGAGGGTGCACTTGGGCGTATACGCACTCGTTTTTGGTTATTGATTTGTAAAACAAATTTGGATGTGTTTTTGTAAGTTTTCACATTATGTTGCTTGATTAAACCACCTATTTCAAAAAAATATCACAACGTCAGCTAATATTGTTATAAGAATTTAAAAAAAACTTAATTAAAGCTAATTGAAACCGTTTAAGATTTAAGAATGATGAATTCTTTTTTTCTGGAAATTTCTTGTTTTGAACTTTTTTTCTTGTTTGCATCATTACTTTATTTCTAAAGTGGTTGGGGTATGTACTTATATCTATTAAGATTTCATAAATCTTGTCTACAATCTTATAGAGAGCATTTATCTTGGACATAAACAACAGACAGCAGATATATAGTATATACAAACGATATATTCATCAATTCAGGTCACTAGCATTAATTTTCCTCAATGGCGCACTCATCACATAAACAAACCATGACCAACAACCATTTCCACATCCTAAGAGTCTATCTATGTATAAAACACAAACATATATCAATCTTCGCATCTTATACTGACCAAAAACCAACCATAGATAACGTCTGCAATTTTAGCCTCAATCCATATATAAGATAAAATCATCTTTTGCATATAAATATACAAACGTACATACATATCTTTCTTAATATTATATATTTTAGCTAAATTGAGTGTGTGTGATGTATTTTGTCCTTCACATACACACACACATAACATAAATATAAACATTAGATAGTTATTTTCAAGTTCTAGCCTCAGTTGAATAATAAATTGATTGCTTAAGAAAACGAAGTCTTGATGATACAAAAACGTTTCTCAATTATTGTCAAGAGTCTAGAATATATCCATCAGAAGGAGCTATAAACAATACACATATAAATGTACCTACATATATGACCATATGGAAATTTATGGTAAGAGAAAATCAACACAACAAACTAGGAAAATATTTGTGCTTGCTGGAGCACTTTTTTTTATATTACATAAACCAAAATTATTATTTAAAGAAAATATTTACACATACAGTTTTTTTCAGAATGTATAAGGAATCTTGGTCTAAGAACTAATGACAATGGTAAGATCATTCTAAAAAGGCAGAGTAATCAAAAAAAGCAACGGTTTACTTCCTTTAAGTTAGTCGTTATAGCAAAACTCATACCATTATCTGTGGAATAAGTTTATCATTATAGTATGTAACAAGTTGAAGGAGTTTAGTTTCCTAAAGTGGTTTTTGAGCTGACTTTTTTTGTTAATCTTTAAGCCGTGTTACACACTCGTACTGAGTTATTATCAATAAAAAAATGGATACAAACGCTTGTAAGACAAATTTGTCAAGCAACAAAGAGTAAGATACGGGGTACCTTAAAAATTAGTATGAAAGCCATTAACATTACGGTGAAAACATTAAATTTGATGAATCATTTAACGTATAGCCCCAACTTGGTATCTAAGTTTCTTTGACAAAGGTTTTCCACTGCTGAAGAAGAAAATTTAAGAGTTTCTCTCTCGGAGTGCTAAAAAATGTTTTCAAAATTGTTGGAAACGCATAGAAAAATATATCGATTGTTCTAAAGAAATTAATTTTAAGACCAGAAATATAATAATATTGAAAAATAGCGGACTTTTTTCGTTTAACATTGTTAGTTTGTTTACTTAAACTGAAAACCATCGGCTGTGATTTATCAGGAAGGTCATTGACTGATCAGCCAATATCAATTTGAGAACGAATCGATAACCACTAAAAAAACATTGACAAGAATGGCATATTTTTTTCTTTTATGACACATTTTTTTGTCATAAATGTGGCTTACATAGAAACATCCGTAAAGATTTCAACTGAATCACAAGCTAATATAAAAATACCGTATATCAGGAAGAGTTTTGGTTAAATATGGTCTGAAGTCGGAGGCAGTTGAAGAATGACAAAAAAATATATTAAGTGACGATGTCTACTTTTAAATGAATAGATTACAATTTATTAAGATTGTATTCGTCCGAAACTCGAGTATAATACGTGATGATGATTATTGACCTACTTCAGTCTTATAGAATTCAAGAAAAAGCTCAATATTTCTTTAAGAACAACGGCAAAAAGATCGTGTTAATTGAACCCGACATACTTTTTTTGCGAGTTTTTCTGAAGTCAGAGTAATATTGAAATATTTATGAGTCATGAAAAACATGGAGGATGCGACTGCCCTGAGAAGCCCTGGTGTATACTTGCATCATAACTACGTTGACCATTTCTCATTATTATTATGAACAGTTCATTATTTGAAGTAAATGTTCATGATGAATTATTGTGTGTCGGAAAACATAAAAATGTTTATTATATTAGAAAAAAGAATCTTTAAGGAAAGCCTAAGCTTGGAAACCATTAAATGTTTAATGAAAACATACCCTTACATCACAATTCGTAGTCTTTCTTTTTCGGAACACTTCCTTATCTCCCAATTACAAAAATCATATTATATTATACATCCTTACATACAGGGGAAGTTAAACTAATCTCTTACACTTGCGCACAGATGACTTTTACCACTGGGAATTAATTTAACCATTGAGTTTTACTGGCCATGACAATGGTAAAAATAACTTTCAGTGAATGTGAATGAAGCTCATCTTTTTTGTATTTATATTAGTTATGGCATTTTCCAAAAGTAATTTTGAAAGTGCACTCCGACTGTTGGAATTATTCCATTGTTAAAAAAGTGGAGTTAAGTTTAATGTATATTATAAAAAAGAGATTCGTTTAATGATACTGATGTTTTCGACGAGTGTTCATGTGTAAAAAGTTATTTTTCTTCAGAAAATATTGTTGAATAGAAGGAGAGCCAAATAAGTGCTGGAGATAGGTGGATCGAAATTTTTAAGTTTTTCAATAAAAACAAATTATACCTACAGTATGAAAACATTTCAAAAATCTTAAATATTTGTGTATGCCTTCCTTGGTCAAATGCCTCTACAAAGAAAGTTTTATCAATTTTAAATGTATGGACAAACGGAAAAAACAGTATGAAATTTGAAACAATCAGGTCTATTTTAATTTGCAAATTCAGTTATGAATTAAATTGCATCGAATGTAAGAGTTATTTAAAAGGAAAACCAGAATTAATTAAAAAAATTATTTTTCCGAAAAGTACTTATTTAAACAATATTAATATATTGTAACTCGATGTCAAAGTTGTTTGACTAGCAAATATGATATAAAAGAGTTTAAAGTTTTGCTTAATTTTTTAATTAATAAGTTAGAGACTTATTTTATAACTATACCTAATTATACTATATTAATTAATTAATTGATATTTTATTATATTTATTTACTATTACTCAATGAAATAAAAAAAAATTTGAAAACCGGTCAACATTTTTCATTGTTTGAGTACTCTTCATTATCTCGGAAAATATGGTCACCGTTATCATAACCCATAATGCTAATGATTTTTTTAACAATGACACATGAATTCTTTTGGATTTTAATTTATAAGAAACACAATATTAAGATACTTGACGTCATTTATTTTTTAGACAACGTAAATTTTGACTCTTTTCTCAAAGCGAAAAAGATTGACCTCATTCTTTACAATCAATTTATTTTAATTCAAACGTTCATACACATGTAATTAAGATAATGCCTGAACGAGGAAATTTGACGGAGTCCCTCACAGCATAAATCAAGTCATAAATCCTTAGTATTTACCAAAGGGGTTTGAGGAATATTTCAACAGTGCCTATGAAGGTTCTTTCTCATTAAATCATCAATTTTACCACACCTGATGGCTTAAAATCATTAATGTTGAAAAAATGTGCAAAATATTTGTCATATCCGTTGTTTGTCTTACTTATTAAATTTATTAAATGCTGTCACTTTAAAATCTTATCGGAATTCACCTTCCTCAAACCAACCCATAAAAAGAGCCCGAAACATTTAATCTCTTATTATCGTCCTATAGTAGTACCCGTGGCATGATGGTTAGTGCGTTGGACTGTCATGCCAGAGGTCTTGGGTTCAATCCCTGCCTATGCCATCTAAAGTCTTTTCACGGGTACTGCCTCTTGCGAGGAATTGACAAATTCTCCAAGAGTAACTCTTGTCATGAAAAAGTGCTTTCTCAAATAAGCCGTTCGGAATCGGCATAAAAACTGTAGGTCCCCTCCATTCCTGACAACATTACTTGCACACAGGAATGGTTGAGAGTTGTAAGTCACTAGGCTCTGGTTCTTCATGGACTGTTGCGCCACCCAATTTATTTATTTTTTGTATCGTCCTATAACTAAACTGTCAGTAATTTCAAAATTGTTTGAGACTTTTGTCTGTAATATTCTTTCTTTTAACTGCTCTTGGGTGTTTTGTGATAATGGTTTTGTAAAAACAAATAGACAGTAAAAAATTGCCTTGGGTTTAACACATTTTGTATTGCCGTCCTCGAAAGAGGTCTACATGTTGACTACGTATTTTAAGCATTTGATAAACTAAGTCATATTCTTTAAATAGAGTTGAACTTGAGAAGTTTGTTTCTTGGATTTCATCATTCTTTAGTGAGAGATATTATAATTTATTTTATCTTTAAAAATGATCGTTTAAGCAAGATCTTAGTTCACTCTGATCTTCCACAGGGAAGGCATCTTGGTCCAATGTTTTTCGATCTATTTAAAAATGGCATTCTTTCCATTTTACAGAATTCAATGATAACACACAAATATTTTATATATATATTAACAACAACTACCTACTCTGATCATGAACTAATTAAAAATGTCGTTTAGAAACCATGGGAATGGTGCAACACCTTTTTTTTTTTTTTGAATAAGCACACACTCAAGAGTGTGTATCCTTAGTATGCAGAAACACAGAGTGAGAATAAGGAAATGGCGAGAGGGTTTAAAGAAGGTGTCAGTGTACATTAGTTTTGAATTCCTGAATATTGCAACAACTGGGAAAAACAGAGCGTGGTAAGGCATTCTTTCACTCATTCTTTAGTACGGATTAAGAACTTATTACTGTACTTCTGTAGTTAAGCTCGAGGGTATACTGAACTGTTTAAGAGTAGGAATACAGCTGGCTATTTCTCTAGAGCATAAACCGTTAAAATAACGGTACAACAAGAAACTTTACGACTATGTTCAAGCAACATAAATGATCTACGTTGAAAACCGTCCCAGAGGCTAAAGTAATTTGCAGGAGCACTAGCTAACAGATTTGAGTTATTACTCAAGCTTTGACGGTATATAAGTCTTTTAATAACAGCCAGATCATAAGGGGAGGGAAATTTCTTGCATCGCCTTAGAAAACCCAAACATCTTGCAACATTTTTGGCGACATCACGTATGACACGTATATCGAGAATATCGAGATGTTTAGTCTCATTGATGCAAGTGCTATTCATAGATAATATCAAGGGGGTGTATCTTAATTTAACGATACAAGACAGAATTATGTTTTCAAAACATTAAATTCCACGCAGTTTTTATTCCCTATTGTACAATGTTATTAAGATTGGAATTCAATGAATTTATCATATTTTGGCGTTGAAGTTCCACAACCGAAGAAACGGGAAGTGAGTCTGGAAAAGAAGATAAAAAGTAAAAAGAACAATGGTAATCAAAATAATGTACTGGATTAGAAATTGCAGACTTCAGTTCATTGATACAAATGAAAAAGAGTGTTGAAGATAGAACAGAGCTCTGGGACAGACCAGCACTTGTTTTGAGGTTTTCAGAATTGAATCCATCCAATACTACTTGTATTGAACGATCCGAAAGGTAATACAATGAAGCAGGGATTCATGAAAACCCAAAGCATGAATTTTCTGTTCGAATACTTATGGTTTATTATTAAACATTGACAAGTTTCATATATTTTTAACTAGTGTTACTATTTAACGTTTTCATATATTTTTTTTTTACTTTTCATTATTTTATTTGTCACTTAGCTCATAAAACTTTCTCTTTCCATATAAACTACCAACACAAATATGAAGAAAAAACTTTGTCATTCATTTAATGGTTACGATATTTAAGAAAATGAAAAAGAAAAGAAGGAACAACTTTCGAAATTCAATTCCTCAAGGAAATCTACAATCAGCATCTCGATCTCCGATTTTCCACCAAAAACTTACTGAAAACCAATGAATCATTCCCAACTGACACATTTCTTGTTTTTCTTTTTATTTTTGTAACGTTTACTTGTTCCACGTCATCGTAGCTCGTCGTCGATAAGTACATATATATAAGGAAACTCTATTGGCAAAAAGTAAACGTACAGTTTTTTTTGTTGTATTGTTCACCTCAGTCATTCAATTTCTTGAAGACCGGGGTTCACGACACAAGACCATCCCAAAAATTAGACGTTTTCAACCATAGAAGCCATTACCTTACAAACATGACTGTGGTAAAATGCACTTAAAGTTTCACTGTCTCTAGTTCTTTCTCTTCGTCTTTGGATCGTCTTCTTCTTCATCTTCAGTAGTTTGGCGAAAACATGGCTGCTGTCCTGTCAGTGTGAAAGGACATTTCACTCTTGCCGAAGAACATTGAGTGTGTTTGGTTTTAGTGTAAAATACTGAATTCTACCATTAATTTCGATGATAAACACAAGTTGGACACTTGTTTGACTTTTGGCTATTGACATGGTAGTCGAGTGAATTTTCAAAAAAGGAAAAACAAAATCTTAAAGTTTTTGAAGCAATGATGAGAGCGAAAAGTCTTAAAGTTCATGTTTCAACGGGGGCTATAGAGTGATGCACTTTGAACAGATACTTCATTGGGGGGGGGAAAGTTCTTTTCTCGAGACTTGGTTTTCAATTTATTTATCTTAAATTTATGTATGAAAAGTTTAAAACTGAGTGAATCAACAAATGGATTGATTGAAAGAAAAAAAAATAAAGTTTCAAAATTATTCAAAAAAGGCTTAGAAAACAAATCTTAAAAGAAAACAACGAGATAAGATAAATTAATCAAATTCAATTCAACCAAGGATCAGAAGAGAAAAAAACTTCTGGTGACTCATTTGAATAAACTACAAAAAAAAAACGAAGCTCAGGCTGAAATCTCTTCGTTTTTGTAAAAATAAAATGCTGAGTTTGTGTCTTTAAGAAGAATAAGTCTTAGTATTCAAAGTTTATTGTTGCATACTACTTGCTTTAAGTCTCCATAAATTTTCTTTATTTTGTTTTTCTTTTTTCTTTTTGCTTAAGGTATTTTTTCGTCCAGAATCCTTTCTTGTTTGTGATTTGGAAAGAAATACATAAATTTGCAATATCCTTGTGCCAAAGCAACCGTAACAACAAAAATAAAAAAAACTTAAGACAACAAAAACACTTTCTCCAATTTAAGGATACTCGCATATACAATAATCACACCTGACCCAAAGAAGGATTGTCCTCTTTGTCCATCAGTTTTATTTGATAGTCTACTTGTAGTTTTTGTGTTTTTTCTTATTTCGTCAAAGGATATTCATGGAAGGATTTATATTTATTTTTTTCTTCAACTTTTATTTTAGTATACATTTTTTTTGTTGAGGATTATAAGATGAAAGAAAATAAAACAGTACTTACCTAGAGAAGAGGAAGAATCCTTTTTTTATATGGTTATCCTCATTTTGTTGGGTATAAGGTTGGGTGTATTTTGATGTATACGATAGGGACACTAGAAAAGAGATGACAAGCAAAAAATTAAAGAAAATATTTTCGAGAGCCAAAATTGAATTAGAATTAAGAATTAAAAGGAGAATAAGAAAATTATTATAAATGACAAATCTCAATTGAAACAAATTGTGTTCGTTACCTCAATCGATGGTAATCCATGTAATAAAGTCTTATAACAAAGTTCACAGATTGCTTTGGAATTACTTAGCTTAATCATAGATACGACGTTAGGTTTGAAGTTGAATTGGAGGTATACAAAACTTAGGAAAGAATAACTCTCGCTAAACGAATTACAAGAGTCATGATAATAAAATGGATGACATGGTCCATATTCCAATCCAATTCTATCTTGACTATGATATGACAAAGTTCAAGCATAATATCATACAAAAATTATTGCAACCACAAATTCCAGCCCTTAACATTTACATTAATTTCTTGCACATTGAATGCATGGTTTTATTTTGTGTATACAATTTGTTGTATCTCTAACTCTTAAAAAGGAGCCAATACGTGCGACTTAATCTTTTTTCTTTACATTCTTACTTTTCTGATCTCAGAAATGACAATACCTTAACAAAACAAAGCTTGCGAGACAAAAGTCTCCCAAAAAAAGCACCCTAATACATAAATATTATAATAGGCTTTGATAAGGACGTTTTTTAGCTTAGAACAAACAAGCAAGTTTTGATCATTTTATTGTTCGTCTTATCTTGATCTTACCCTTTTTGTTGAAGGGGTATACAGAACAATAGTTTTGATCTCAAAAAGCAATGGCTTATTTTTTGAAGATTAGGTCAGAGAATTATCACAACCTTTGCTGAGAATTCGTCAAACCAACATCGCTCAGTGTCATCTGTGTAAAGCTTGAATTTGGATCCTACTAACGTGGATTCTTAAAGAAAAACCGGGACTCCGTTGTGGGGAACTCGATGTTTATTATAAAGGTTTGGAGGTTTAATTTGTGAAAAAATTGCAAAATTGTGGAATCTCCATAATTTTAGTTGGAAAAAAAGGACTTATAAGTGGCCCACAGTGAAAATTTTAAATACGTATGTGTCGGTATTTCAAGGTTTGAAAAAAATATTAATAAAAACATTTTACAAGTTTGAAGTCAATATTATTTTTATTTCTCATAAAAGCTAAGCCGAACACAGTTTCTTTATCAGTTTTTAGTTTTTTTTTACGATTTTATGATTTATTAAAGATTTCAATTGGATTTTCTTTGAAAAAATTACTGAAAGTTAACAAAAATATTATACATATGATAAAATACATTTGATTTAAGGCAATTAAACAATAGCAATTAAGGTTTTTAAAATACTGATTGGATTTTTCTTCCAAAAAAATAAAATAATGATGAAGTCTTATTCTCAAGGTTTTAATTCAAAAATCAGTTTTTACCAATTTTGTATAGTACTTTTTTTATATTTTTATTTTCTATACAAAACTAAAAATTGTTTCTTTCTAGTTTTTGCCTAATGTTGAAAACAGTTTTTTAACGATTAAGGTTAAAAACTAATGTTTACCAAATTTTTACAAAATGTTCCACATGTCAAAAACGTTGTTCTTTATAGCATAACGGAGGAAATATATTTTTTGTTCAGACGATAATAACAACTTTCAAAGTTAGGAATCCTAAAACTTCAAGAAATGTCAAAAATTCGACAAATCGGACAGATAACAATAACTTCCTAACTAAACTGTGATTTTTCAAGGTTTCAAGGTCCCTAGAGTCGAAATAAAAGATTTTTAGAAAGATGTCTGTGCGTGCGTGTGTACGTACGTTCGTACGTCCGTACGTTCGCGACGTTTTTTTCGTTGTCCATAGCTCAAAAACCAGAAGAGATATCAATTTCAAAATAAATGTTGTTATACAGATAAAACGGCAGAAAAATGCAGAAAGGGCTCTCAAGAAAATTGCGTGGGTGGTATTTTTTTTTTAAAAAATAGCAGTTTAAAAAAAGGTGAACATTATGGTTAACCCTAAATATTTTACGAACCAAAAACCCTAGAGACTTGAATTAAATTTTATACAATTATATTGTAACGTGATATCAAAGAAGTATATTTTTTGAAAAAAATCAATTTAACAAAAAAAATGTGTCACCTACAAAATTTTACGACTTAAATAGGATTTTATCTCCAAAACAATTTTGTGCAACAAAGAATAATGTTTTTGACATCTAATAAAATTTTGAGAAAAATCGAATTGACAGTTTTTTTTTTATAAAAAATACAAATCTAGAAAAAAACATTACTCAAAGTTGGTAAAAATTGAATATCGATTCAAATATCTTTTCAAAAACTTGAAATTTAGGCTTTAAAGTTATTTTTTCTTATAAGGTTGGTTTCAACATTCTGAAAAATGTTGAGAAAAATCGAATTGTCAGATTTTTTACAAAAAATAAAAACCTAAAAAAAATTATTAAAAGTTGGTAAAAATTGATTTTCGATTCAAATATCTTTTCAAAATTTCGAGATATTGGCTTTAATTTACTTTTATCTTTCAAAAAATATTGTTTTGAATATTCAGTAAAATTTTGAAAAAAATCGAGTTGATAGTTTTTGTACAAAAAATTAAAAACTTAAAACAAAATTTTACAAAAGTTGGTAAAAATTGATTTTCGACTCAAATATCTTTTCAAAAATTTGAAATATAGGCTTCAAACTAATTTTATCTTATAAGAAATATTGTTTTCAATATTCGATAAAATTTTGAAAAAAATCGAACTGACAGTTTTCTTACAAAAAATAAAGCTTTAAAAAAGAACTATACTAAAACTTGGTAAAAATTTACTTTTGACTCAAATAGCTTTTCAAAATTTAAAATATTGGCTTCAAACTTATTTTATTTCACAGAAAATATTGTTTTCGATATTCAGTGTTTTTTATATATAAATCCAACAGTCCGTTTTTTCATAAAAAATAAAATTGACAAAAAATAGTACGCAAAGTTGGTAAAATTACATATAGACAAACTTTTAAGCAAGACAAATCAATAGACGGGATGGGAAGTTATCAGTGTGGGTCGCATCCCAGCCTCTTTTTTCATTACAGTTATTGCTTTCGTTTTTATCTAGTTGTTGTTATGTTATTCTTGTCTCTCTTAAATTTGGCATCTAATACTGAAGTAGCATAAAGATCGTCAGATAATAAGTCATTTAAATATATTGCAAAACTGTGAAGCCCAAAATGCGACAAATGACAAGATTGGGAATGGGAACTATACTACTATAGTTTCAACATTTGTTTTGTACTACAGTCACAAAATCACCCACATTAACTATCTTCAAAATATCTTTCTATAACAACGTGCTCTTGGCAGATTAATTCATTGATTTGTTTTGTATGCATTTATTTAAGAATTTCTGTAATACATTTGAAGCCAATTTTTAATACCTTATCCAGAATCTCAAAGAATGACAATTGCTAATATATATTGTTAATCATTACAAGGCACGTAAGCTAGCAATTAAGCGTCCATAATTATGAATTTTTTTCAGCTGTATTCTATGTTGCTTGTACTCTTAGGCTGAAAAAACATGGATGTAGTCATTAGGAAATCTTAAAGGTATTAAACCCGTATTTTTCGACTTTTCTGTTTCTTTTTTCGAACATGTGGTACTTAATTATGTTGGCCACGTGCTTAACAGTAATGCGTTCAACTCTACAATCTTGTCCTTCATCGAGCTAAAATCCATACTTATTTAGATATCTCAGAAATATCAACTTTATTCAAATCCCTAAAAAGTAATAAGCAAGCCACCAGAACTAGTCAGGGAAATCTTGATATCTAGCTTTGGTTTGTATTATTCACACCATTTAAAGATTAACCCTTCCTGAAATCATAGCAATAATCGGTACAATCGTGTCACGGGGTTCATTTGTACCCCAGAATTTTTTCGATAATTTGTTTTACACATATTTAAATATGATATTTTATTCAGTTTTAATTGTTCTAACTTATTTATGAATAATTTTAAAACCTTTATGAGATAAGTTAAGTTAAAATTTCATTATAAAATTCATCTTTCAGATCATTCGAAAATATATTCTTAAACTAGTTTGATTTGAAAACTGCCATAAGTTAAACATTTCTTACAGATCTTTGTTTGTTTGTAAGTACTTCTTGACATCTGTGGACTTCACCTTGACGTTGCTCAGTAAACAAATCAGAATCTTTTAAAAAATCCTTGAAAAAAAAACGATAATGGCCAAAAGTCTTGGAAGTAAAGAAATTTATTGATGACCAAAACGATCCCATTAAAGTAAATATGAAACAGTACAGACTAGAAAGAAAAGCCAAACAAAAAGGTTGTTTTGTTATCAACGCATCATAATTGTGATAAAGCCACTTTCGGTTCTCAAAATAAGCCAGCGATGATACTGTACTATAACAATACCAAAGGCGGAGTCGATGTTTACAATCAAATAGTGACTATTTATTTTTTCACACTTCAAACACAACGCTTTGCGAAGGTCGTATTTTACTACGTGTAGCAATATTGGTGACTCTCATAATTTTTCGAAATTTCAAGCCACCAAGAAAAACATCCATTTGTTCAGAAACGATAAGTTTATCGAACTCGCGGAGGAGCTGATGGAATATGAAATGACCATTCACAGCCTGCGACGCAGCATAAAGTAGGAATTCAACCGATCTTGTGAAATTAATAGAAAATTGAATTTCGGTCACTGATTAATAATTGATGAACTGATAATTTATCTCATAGAAACATTTTTACGCCAAGACGTAAAAGAAGGTTAAGTTAGAAAAACAAGCAAAGGCTACGTGAATGTACATTTATCGGTTTTAAAATAAAGGTTACTTCAAGCTCGTTTTTAATCGCACAAAAACCTTTTTTTTAGATCTTAAAAATTCAAGTTACAGCCTTAGACTCATCTTGGTTTTTTTCTTAACAACACCCATTATCATATTAATAATTTAAAAACTTGAGTTTATAACTTATGAAGAAAGAAGAAACATTTGCTTATAGTTTAACTTCATAACTACGACCACCACAATTATTTCATAAAAGTATAAAAACTTTCTTAAACTCACCTCTCTGATGATGGCTATACATACTATACACACTATATTTTCTATCAATTAATAATTTCTTAGCTCAAGGACATGCTTTTTCTCTTATTTATTTATTAGAACAAGAAGATGAAAGTTTTTATGTATATTTTTGTTCCTTCTTGTAACCGCAATTTTTCCGTACAAAGTCTATTTTGTATATGATTATATAGAAAATATTTGCTCAAGGTCACAGTCGTCGTCGAAAAAAGGAATAATGTTCTATCTCGAAAAACCTTCCATCAACAATTTTCTCCCTGCATACTATAGAAAGGATACGTGTGTATATAAACAGTAAGTAGAATTGTAGCTAAGTACCTTAAGTCTTAGAGGGAAGTTCTTGGTTGTTCAATACACGTGTCCACTTAAGTAAAACCATAATTACCATCAAGACGAAGACCAAGACGAATATGACGAAGAGAAACAAAAATCCTAACCAGTTGCTAATGTGCTGGTAATGTCCTTAAAGGAATGAAAGTTCCAAAAAGAAAAAAAAAAACAACACAAAAACAATAAACAACAACAGAAAAAAAGAAGGTTACATGTTTTGTTTTATTATTTATTGTTAAACCAAGAAATAATAAGAAAAAAAAGAGAGGAAAAAGAAAGTCATATACATATAATTGTATAAGAGGTACAAAAGGACGAGCAGAAGAAAGGGAACTTAATTATGTAATAAGTTAAATGAATTTGTTTTGGGGCTTTTCTGTCTTCTTTATTTTTATTTTTGTTGTTTTCGTTGTGTTTTTTGTTGTTGTGATGATGTTCTAAAGCAAAACCACAAATTAGGAACATCATTAAATATGACTGAGAATAAGGACTTAAGACTATAAAAGGACTAAGAGAATGTGTCTGTTTGTTATTTTTTATGTCACTGTTTGTTCAAAGGAATGTTATAATTCAAAACAATGAGCAGTGTTTTTCTTTTGAGGTGGTCTCTAATCTTTTGTGTGTGGTTTGTGTATGGTGATGTTTTCGAGGCATTGTTCAAATTATTTTATTTTTTAACAAAAAGATAAGCTCAAGGCTTTTTTTTAAATATCTATCTTTTGGGGAAAAAAAGTTAAATATTAACATATTTTTCAAATGTTCACATTTTTGAGTAAGTAAAAAACTGTTTTTTTACGATTGATATTTTTATTCAAACTTTTGTATAATATGCTCGATAGTGAACAGTAAAGATCTACGACCTACAATGCTTTCCTTGACATCGAAGGCGCTTTTAACAACGTAGACATATCTGCAATCGCATCTACACTAAAATCTAAACGTAGAGAGTTCGGTTTGGGATTAAATTCATTTAATGTTAACTAGCAGAATAATTAACACAAAACTTTGTTTGTAACTCTTCTGGTAGAAGATTCGTTAAGAAAGTAACACCACAAGGTGGTGTTCTATCACCTCTCCTTTGGAACCTGGTAAATGAAATCCTAACTCGTCAGAATTCGGAGGTTTTCACATTAATTGCCTATGCGGATGATGTTGCTAAAGAGGTTTAAGCAAAGCATCTTAACACCTTAAAATAGCTCTTTCAATATGCCTCAGACAACCTCATACTTTGGACTTTTAGTCAACCCAAACAAAACCAAATGAGTTCTATTTTACAGGAAAAGCAAAATACTATTTGTTACCCCCGACCCTATAATTAAGGAATCTAATTGAAGTTCTCAGACGAAGCCAAGTACGTGGGTCTTACTTTACAAGAAAGAGTCAAAAGACCTACTGTAGCTCTCTTTTCTTGCAAGGAAACTATTGGTAATAAATGGTGCTTACAACCCCGAACTACGCATTGGATGTTTGAATCTGTTATCAAACCAATTTGTATGTACAGTGTGGCAGCATTGTCGATTGCTTTAGAAAAAGCCATAAACCGCGACAGAATAAATAAAGTCCAACGTTCAGCTTATCTGTGTGAAAGCGGATCGCTTCCCACGACCCCATCTGCGGCGCTGGACACCCTCCTCTATCCAAAATATTTTGATATATTTGGCAATCACATAGCTGCAAGTTCTGCTATTCACCTCAAAAATTCATTACAGTATTTTAAGAACAAAATTGGCCACTCCGTAATTCTCAAGCACTTAGAACCAATTCCAAAGCACAATCCCCCACATACTGCAATTCTACAGAAACTTCCAGATTTTATACCTTCTGAATCTTTCTAGGAGGATATGTCATTTCTGGAAGACGATCTAGCGCACAGATGGATTAAAAACAAAAGAAGGGCTTTGTTCAATTGTGTACTCTGAACGACTGAACTTAAGTCTCTCATTCCGCCTTGCTAATTATTCTAGTGTTTTCCAGGCGGAAATTTTTTCGATAAAAGAAGACTTGCCCTGGCTTAAGGAAAACGTGATTATCAACATTTAGTATCCGTATTTTCTTAGAAATTCAGGCCGCTATCAAATAATTGGACTGTCTCTACAAACTTTGTAGCAGTCCATAACTGTCGATCTCTAACGGAGATTGGACAACAGTTTAATACAACCCATTCTACCATTCTACGCTTTGAAGAATGCAAACATCAGGTGAAATAATGTGGCCACGTGTCAGGCTACAAAAAACATCTAGCCTACCCTAGATTTAAAGCGGTCAAGATAGTTTCTACCTCTTAGCAGATCGCATATAATCGATAATCGGTGTCATAACCGCCGCCGCTAATCGTTCTAAAATGACTTTTGCAGAAGCTGTTTGGATGATTAAGAGGAGAAACCAATTTAAAAAAAAATCATTAAGTGCCAACATTTAAACTTTAAAAATCAAAACTTTAGGCTCAAACTAACGACCAAATAGGGGAAATATTCAAAACGCAAAAAACTATTTTTTCGAAACTGTCACATTTTTAGTATGTTATTATGTTGATGGTATGAAATAGAAATTATTTGTGTCCAAAAGAAAATGGATTGAACTTAAAAACACGTTTTAGATTTATGTCGAAAATTCTGTCATTGAAAGAAGCCTTTTTTAATAATTAGCGCAAACTAAAAGGGTTGCCACAGACACAGTGTTAACATAAGGAAAAGAGGAAAGGGTTGGATAGGAGTTGTCGGTGTACAATGACTCTGAATTTTGGAACATTACAATGACGGTACGGCCGAAGTTGGGCTCAAGGATAAACTGGTGGGCATTCCTAGAAGCGCTGGTATATGGGAAAAATTTCCCAAGGAATCAAACTGGCTATTTTAAGAGGAGAGATGTGACTCTAGAAACGAATATAAAAAGCTAAGAGTACTACCGTCAGTGAAACAATGTATTGGTTAATAACTTGCAGAAAGGAAATCATTTATAAAAATGAGGATAAGGCTCGGAGACAATTTTTGGGAGAAGAAGACTCGCATTTTTATGGGATTGCATGAACAAATTCTGTTTTCCGCAACTACTCGGAATGAACCTAGAAGTATATGATAGATGGAAAAGCTTACGCGGGATACCATCCGGACCAGCTGATTTATGAATGTTGAGATTTTTTAGGACTTATCATCATTATTGGGTTCAAGAACTGGGGAGCCATGACACTTTCAGGCGAACAGACTTGCAATCAAGTAAGCTTTTCTAATATATCTAACTAAAGGACAACAACAAGCGATAAAAAAGATTACAATTAATGCAAAAAGTACAACACGACGAGAGGAAATGAACCTCTTCACTCGAACACTCAATGACCACTTCTTTATTTTTTGACCGAATTTGTTGAGCACGAATATTTTTAAAATCAGTAATACTGAATAAAAACAAAGAACGCAATTTTTTAAGAACAAATATGGTGTGAAACAACTTCTTCTTTATAAAAATTAAAATTTCTGACAATTTCTTACTGCTCTTAATTCTCTTTGGGAGTTTTGGGGCTTGTTTTCAGTGGTTGGTACAAATTTTCAAATTTTTCCGAAGTGAATTGTTTATTTTGACTGAAATGTCATAGGAATATTTTATTTTTTTTTTCTTGTTAACTGCTTATTCATAAAAGGACAATGTTGGATAAGTCATACTCTTGTCTACTTTAAAAAAGAAGCGATATTTGTGTACGGCATCTGGGATTTATTATTGGGGCCCTTTAGGCAGATGCATGCTCAGTCAATGTAAAGGTCTCTGTATAAGTTACTTTTGCTTACTCTCTAGACTATAAAACCTGTCGTTAAAATCAATAAAAACCTGATGAATGAAATCTATTGATGATTCTATAGGTATTTAAACTGAAGACGTGCTTTGCTGAGGAAAACCCTTAACCCTTTCTTGTTGCCATTTTTAAATTCATTACATAAAAGTATGTAAGTAATTTTAGATGCTTAACCCAAACTATTGGAACTTAAATTTTTAAAAAACAATCATTTTCTTCAATAAAAAAAGGAAAATAAATGTTTCATAAATATTGACCCGAACAAAAGGAAAAATCGTGTGGTAACACAATTGAAGAGAGATCACAAAAAGATATAAGAAACCACACCTCAACAATTTATGTAAACATTTGTGACATTTTCCATTTTCTTTTGCTTGTGGTTTTATTTTTCATTTTTTTATAAGTAAATAAATTCTATTTACACTTGGAGGTGGATTTGGTTTAGAAAGACATCGAAATATTTGTTTTCAAAAGAACACTTTGGGGGCGTCTGAACTCTAAGGGCAATAGGGAGTGCCCTGTGCTTAAAGTTCACCCATATAATATGTATGGTAAAGGAAAATACATATATGTGTACATATTTTTATTTTATACAATTGTTGTCATTCTCAATGAAAGTTGAGGGTTTGAGTCGTTGAGCTGAGGGTAAAGCACTGTGCATACAAGTGGCTAACAAATTGTGTTTGCACACACAACTTTGATGTAAAAAATTGACAATTAAATGCATGAGCTCTTGAGCAGCAAATATTTGTTGAAAGAATAAATCATGACTTGTAGTAATAAAAACTAAGTATTTATATATTTTTCTAATAAATATGAAATAGACAAAACAAATATTGAACGCAAACATTTAATTTTTTAAGTTATTTTAAATTTCAGAAAAATGTATTGAAAAACAAAATAAATGAAAATCTTAAAAGCAGCTTTTTTGAACAAAAAAAAGTAGAGACTAAAATGCGACCGACCTTGATATAAAAGTTTAATCTCTTTTCTGACAAGAAGTGTTCAGGCTCCTCAGCTTGTATTTTTTTAATCGTAATGAGACACTTACTATTTATAATAAGTGCTTTAAAATAACGCAGTATTATTGGGATGTATTAATTTTTGGCTAAATGGCGCGAAAATTGATAAATTTCCAATTTATTGCGAACACATATTCAACAATTAGTTGAAAACTGTCTGCGTTACTTGTCCGTCCAACTATGATGAAAAATATTCTTTCCGTTTAATTTTACTTTCTATCGGAATTGGAATCAGTCTTCGGAATTGAAAATTATTGACATAAGTTTATTTAAGGTCCCTCGAACCAAAATAAATGGGGTTTAAATAGATTGTTATGTGTTCATGTTAACGTACGTCAAACACACGTATGATTGTCCGTACGATAGGGATTATATATTTAGTGGATAAATCTGAAAAAACTTCAGAGATATCGACTTAAAATACATTTTGGTTTATATCAAAACATGCAGGAAGAACTTTCATGCCAAAAAGCCGCAGTTAAAGAAAAAACTCCTACGAAACCCGTTTGGTTTGGTTTGATGAAGCCAACTGGGATGGTCTTAATAACTTCTTCAGCAACTGTAACTGGTCACTATGATTTCCGATAGTAAAGTCGTCGATTCCAGCACAGATATGAATAAAAACTTAATTTTTGTGGAATGATACATTTTATCCCGAATAGGGTAAAATCTGTTAAACCCAAGTAAAACTCATGGTTTGATTTGAGCCGTAAGGAGGTTATCAGGATCAAAGATGTAAGTTTCCGAATTTACAAATCCAACCCCACTGAGAAAAACTGGAATAAGTTCAAACAAGCTTAAAAGACCTGTAACGGAAATATTCGAGGTACTACATTTTTGCATGATCAGAAATACAATGTCCCAAAGGTATTACAAAATTCTAACCATTTAAAAAAATAAGCGCAAAACTACGTCATCGTCAGTTTCTACGCTCGTTTACAATTACACTCATTTTGCAAGCCGGATTGATAAATCCAATTTGCTTACAGAACAGTTTGCTGTAAATTCGGTGCTGCTATTGAGTGACATGACTAATCCTGTACTTGAAAGCGTAAAAAATGCTATGGGACGAATCTTCTTTCGTGCTAAAACATCAAATTATCGGGCGGGAATAATATCCCTGCTATTGTTCTAAAAAGGTGTACCTTATCACTGGCAAAACAATGACTTAAGCTTTCTATTCGTCCTATTGTACCGATCTCTTTGCGAGTGGATGGAAAACAGCATTTGTCTAGCCTGTCACTAAGAATGAAGAATCCACCTCCCTCTGACTATCGTCCCAATGCACTTACGTCCCTTTATTAAAAGATCATGGAAACGCTGACCAAATTTCAAAAACATCTTGAAGAACGGAAGCTTCTTAATGACCTGAAGTATGGATTTCTTAGCGATAGATCTCAAGGGACATTAAGACAAATCTTCACTTTTCGTTTTGAAGAAAGTCGGATTATTGCACTTGATATTTCAAAAGCATTTATCAAAAATACATACATGAAATTCTTCTTCATGGGTTAAAAATTACCTTCCAGACAATTCAATTCAAATACTATTAGACAGGTTCAAATCTGATATCCAAAAAATTAACTCTTGTGTGCCCAAGGTTTCGTTTTCTCTCCGACGCTCTTATTTATTTTTATAAATGATCTTTTGTCTGAAACATCTAATTCATTAAATTGTTTCGCTGATGAAAGTACCCTTAGCTTTTCATATTAACTTTCAGAAGTGCATCCTTGTGTGTGTTGGGCTTCCCAACCTACAGCCACTTTAACCTAACATATCCTTGTTCTTCGGATGTGGCAGCGTATGTTAAGCTCATTATATTGTGATGTTGACTGAATTCTTCAATGGGGAATCACAAATCATGTAGAAATTAATGCTTCTTATGTGCAACGCAAAACCACTTGTTGTGGAGTATTCATATAATATTTAACATCACCAAAAATTCCACAAACACTACAGGAAGATTTTTACTCCTTACGATCTAATAGTAAAATTAAGAAATCAGTCCGATACTAGAGTACAATTCCAATATCTGGCAAAGGTGGCCCTCAAATTGATATGTGACAGTTCTCTCAACAAGACATTTTCTTCTCTTGAACACCGCGCAAGGTCTCATGCCTGTTATTGTTTTATTGTTATTTTTATAAGCAATGCTTCAATGCACCAATTGCAATGTGCAGACATTCAAAACAACTGTGCATCGGTTTCTAATTTCTTATTTTATTCTTACTTACTTATTTAAGGTGGCGCTACAGTCCTGTGTGAACTAGGGCCTCACCCAACAAACTTCTCCATCTAGCTCGGTCCCTAGCTAGATGTCTCCAGTTTCGCGTTCCAAGTCTGGCGAGGTCACTTTAAACTTGTACGCGCCAACTGATGCGCGGTCTTCCTCTACTGCGCTGTCCTGTGGGTATGATTTCGAAGACTTTCCGGGCCGGAGAATTGGTTTCTATGCGCTCTTACGTGACCCAGCCATCTTATCTGTTGGACTTTTACCCTTCTGACTAAGTCTACGTCGTTGTACAGCCCGTACACCTCGTTGTTCCACCTTCTCCTCCACTCCCCTTCGATGCATACGGCACCGTAGATCACAACAAGGTCCGCTTTTGTCACCGTCCATGCTTCTGCATGGGGATGATAAGGGACTTATATAGCGACATTTTGGTCCCTCGAGAGAGGACTTTACCACTCAATTGCTTTCTTAGCCCAGCGCTGGTGTTGTTTTCTAAGTTTACAGCGGAGCCTAGGTCCTTGGCTACCTCAAAGTTACGTCTTTCGATGGTGACGTTTTGACCAAGACGTCGGCGTTGTACGTCCTTTCTTGACGACAGCATGTGCTATGTTTTACCCTCATTAACCGTTAAACCCATTTTTGCCGCCTCTGCCTCAATACTCACAAAAGCCCCATTGAAATCACGCTGAGTTCTTCCGATTATGTCAATGTTATCAGCATATGCTAGTAATTGAACAGACTTTTGAAACATAATGTCTCTAGTGTTGACGTGTGAGCTCTGCGCTATTCTTTCAAGCACGATGTTAAAAAATCACATGACAGCGCATCACCTTGTCTAAAACCTTTTTTGACATCGAAAGGTTCTGTGTAGTTTTTTCCAACCTTTATGGTGAATTCTCCATGGTAATCCTGCACAAATGGGCGAGTTCGTCCCTGTAGATGCTGTCATATGCGGCCTTGAAATCGATGAAAAGATGGTGGGTGTCGATTTGGCGCTCTTGGGTTTTTTTCAGGTTCTGCCGTAATGTGAATATTTGAACAACTGTGGACTTTCCTGGTCTAAAATTCACACTGATATGGACCTATCAGATTGTTGACGATGGGCTTTAGACGTTGACATATTACGGCAGAGAAGATTTTATAGGCGATGTTAAGTAGAATGATTCCTCTATAGTTACTGCAGTTAAGAGGGTCTCCTAACCAATTTATCCCCAGTTGCTTTAAAGAGCTTGGCATTCAAGCCATCCGCTCCAGCGGCTTTATTAGACTTCAGCTTAGATATGGCAATCTATACTTCGTCTAAGTCGGGAGGACGGGATTGTTGGCTTTCGTCGTGTATGTTGAATGGATCATCCCGCCTGACAGCGGAATTCAGTTCGTCGTCGCCGTTATACAGTCTGCAGAAGTGGTCCTTCCATATCCTCAGCGGTTCCACTATGACGTTTCCACTTTCGTCTTTGCAGCCTTCGGTTCTAGGTTTATGTACCTGTGAATTTCGTTTAACCTGTTCATAAAACTTTCGAACTTCATTCCTGCTCTTAAACCTCTCAAAATCTTTGACTGCACGCTTCTCATGCCCTCTCTTTTTCGTTATGAGCTTATGAGCATCTCCTTTTATGCAGCGCCGGTTTGCGTGCTTGTTGTTTGGCTGCATTTGCCTGCCGACATTCCTCATCAAACCAGGGGTTCCTTGTTGGTGGCTGCATGAAACCCAGCACATCAGAGGCAGATTCTCTGATTGCATTTTTACAATGTTGCCACTGGTTTTCGATACATTGTGTTGGCGGCAAAGAACTTCGAGAGAGGTTACTTGTAACTCCGTCGGAAAATTATTTGGCGATATCTGGCGATTGTAGCCGTTCGACATTGTACCTTCTCCCAGCACCTCATTGTTTTGCCAAGGGTCTGGAAATCCGAAGTGTTACCTTGGCTACAACGAGGTAGTGGTCCGAGTCAATGTTAGCTCCTCGGAAAGTTTGTACATCCATTATGCTGGAAGCGTGTCTGGCTACGTTTCGCCCCGCAGCAAGATCTATGAGCTTAGATCCATGGTTGGAAGTGTTGTCGTGCAGGCTGTTTTTCCCGATTATTCCACCAAATATGTCTTCCCTTCCTAGCTTGGCATTAAAATCACCTAAGACAGTTTTAATATCGTAGCTATTACACTTCTCATTTGTTTTGTCTAATAGGTCGAAGATCATATATTTGAAGTTGTCGTCTTTTTCTTCTGTGGGGGAGTGTGCGCATATCAGGCTAATGTTGCCGAATTTAGCCATTATGCGTATAGTCATGAGGTGCTCATTGATGCTCCTATATATCAAGACTTCTTGCATCTAAATAATCGCTGTTGGTTTTCGTGGTAGCAGTCATCATAGTAAATATCGCAGTTTTTCATCTTTTTGTTTCCTGTCCCATCCCATCGTATTTCCTGGATGGCGGTAATGTGTGCTTTATAGCAGTCTAGGGCGTCAGCTTATTCCTCGGCCGCACGTGGTCTATTAAGTGAGCTAACATTCCACGTGCATATCCGAAGTTCATTGTCCTTAATTTGTTTTCGTAGGTTGTCAACAGTCGAAGAAGCCCTATAAGGTGTTCACTGAGTAGTTCAAACTTACTGGAACTGTAGGCGCCACCGTTGATTCCATCTCGGAAATTCCTCCGCTGCCGTCTGGATAAGGAGAGGTTACTTAGAAGAAACACCTCTCCCCCCCTCTCTCGTTTGCTGCAACCAACAACTTTCCACTCGGGTTGGAACCTAATCTTGAGTTGAGGTACTAGGCACCCGATGTTCACCATCTAAAATACATATTTATAAGTTTTATTGGAATACTTTAAGAAACATCTACACGCAAAATAATTTAAATGCTTTTTCAAATGGTTCTTGGAAATTGCCTCAAAATCGATAACGGTGTTGAGAAACAATGCAAATCGCATTGGGGTTTTCAAAAAGGACTAAAGTTATTTTATAATTTTTACCCATTTAAACATTTTCATTACTCCTCATACTATTTTGTATCCATACATAATTTTAAAGACATTTTTGGTCCATCTCCCTCATATATAATCCCCTCCATTAAGTTACATATTCTTTTGAGTTAAAAATTTTCTAATGCATAACTTATCCCTACATTATCTTTATCTCTTTGAAAAACAGAAAGAAAAAAAAGTAAAAACCTCTGAAGCCATTGAAATAAGATTTTCTTTGCAATTTAATTTTCAATTCAATTTTATTTTTATTTTTATTTCATTTTATTATATGTCTGTGATTCCTAATCGGATCAAAAGACCAAGTTAGGTACAGGGCGAGAGCCTCCAGATCTCATACCCTCATCATGTATGTTTTTACGTAGGGTATATTATATACATACATTTATCTAATAATATTGGACAATCCATTGTTTCGCATTGACTTCGCAATCAGATTATTCTCTCTCTTGCTGTTCCGCATTGAAATGGATTCCCTTTTGTTTCGCTGGACGTGTTCTGTTCGCAGCTTATTGTCACTATCACAATGGTTATCTTGCTAATCTTTGACTTTGTAGTAGTTTAATGTATATATCTTTGCATGTAATGTAAGATTTGATTCAGCAAATGAAGGTATTTATGTATATATGACTGAAGCCCCTTAGTTAGCGAAAAGCAATATCACATATCGAGGAGGTTGGTATCTCTCAATATAATGTGGATTTTGAAATTTCAGTTATGCATGAAAATGAATGTCATATGCATATTATCCTGTCACCAAGCTTGAGGATATGATGGTGGTGCTGGTGGTTAACTTGGGTGTTGATGAATCCTTTTGATAAAGGAAAGGATGTCTACAAGATAGATTGATTATGTATGTTTTTTTTGTCTTAATGACCTGTTTGTATATGTAATATATCCGGCTTGAAGGACCAAAATTAAATCTTAAATAGTAAGAAACATTTAATTTTTAAAGTAAACGTAAATAAAGTTATTAAAGAACCCATACATACATTTCACGGAATTAAAACTATACAAGATGCAAAAATGCGAGAAAAGGTTAAGTATACGCCGTAGTGCACTTTATTTGTTTTATTTTTTAGTTCTCTGGCATTCAATCAGAGTTGAACATTTTTTTTTCATTTCCTTCATGTAATAATTGCTCTCCTCGTTATAAATTATTATTCTTCAAAATCAAGGACACGTGAATTCTACTGCAAAAACTTTTAGTCATCGTCGTCGTTTATTAAAGAAAATAAATTATAAAATATCAAAAATTTTGTAAACTTGCATTGCACCTGTCGAGATGTATTTTCTTGCCATGTAATGAGAGAGCTGAATGTATATTTTTATCTGACATTCATCACAAGGTTGGCAGTACACACTTAAACTCTAATACACAAACACACGTTTTATTTATAGCTCATGCATGAGAAAGCAGAATGTTTCAAAATGCAGTAAGAAAAATATGAATGCATGTAAGGAAAAAAGTCCTTATAGTGGCATCGTCGTCGTCGTCATCGCTGAGCTATGCCGCGTCGTACACTATCAGAAGGAAGATTATACGACGTGTGCTAGATAAAGCAACTCTATACCCTATCCATACTCAACTCAACTCAACAGCTTAGACCCCTAGACGTCTTTTGCAATAAAACCATCAGCATCCTAAGATGAAAGACGTACTTTGTATTCATGAAAACCATATTTGAGTGCCAAAAAGCATAAAAAATATATGAACCTATATATGTATTTATGTAAGTATGTTTATATCTATGTATGTGCATATGTATCTACGTAACGAGATTCGAAGGCTCTTCAGGATATTACATGCATAGCACTTCATGCATCGATTTTTGTACTAATTTGGCATTTCAAAGAAGGAAGAGGCAAGGAAGGAAGGAATGAACTTTGAGTGCAATGTTCTATAGATAAAGTTTAAGAACTTAAAAAATATACTTCATGTAGAATTGAGTGTACAAAGAGAAGGTATGGAAACATTCTCACACATCATGACAGGTCTGAAGAAGAATGAAAACCAGAATCAATGATTTATTTTCAAATCACTTGCGATCTTCCATAACATACATACATGCATACATATATACATACATAGATACAAATCGCACTTAATTTTATTTTTGACAACATATTTCAAGAAGAATAGTTTTTGTTTTTAGGGCATTATTTACTTTACTTCATATTATTAAAAAATATAAAATTATTTGAAGGTCGAAGTTTATGTTTCAATATTCAGTGTATATTGAATTTTAAATTTTTGGCACTTTTTCCCGCTTCTAGTTCACTAGAATATACCTTGGATCTTGGATTTAGAGATAGTTCAGTAGATGCATGTTTGCTTACGGCATAATCTTAGATATAAAGACTGGGGTAGGTAATTGTGGCTGTCCAAGACGGAAACGGACACACTTAGGCCAGTTTAATGGCTCATTGTGACTGGGTTGCGACCCACGCTTATAATTTCCAAGGCGTTCCCGTATGCCAATTTTTCTAAGACCTTAGCATAAATTATTAACATTATTTTTTTTTCCAATAATCCTTCATTCGAAAAAGGTAGAAAATTAAAATCAATACCTTCGAGATATTCGAAAAGAAGATCAGTTTTAACCAATTTTGAGTAGTATTTCTTGTAGACTTTTACTTACATTCGAAGTTTGTATAATACATGACATTACAATGGTCAAAAAAAGTGTGTTCCAGGACTCCACTTGTCTGTCTGTCCTCGCCCCTACAGCCCAAGGCATTATGTCAATTGAACTCAAATTTGAAATTTTAGATTTTAAGCCGATTCGCGTCAGGTTTTTTTTCATTGTTTAAGGCTAAAAATAAAAGTAGTCCCAATACATCTTTTTGTCAAAAATCGAAATTTTGAATTTTCTCAATGATTAACCGATAGAATTTTATTAGATTTCATCTTTAATATTTTTCTTAACTTGGTTTCTTAAAATAAATTAATATTTTATTTTTGAATTTTCTCAAGACCTTAATCAACTGATTTCAGAATTTTATTTTCTGCACAAACTCTTACACTTGCCTCAACAATGGGTCATTATTTAAAAAAAAAAATTGAAATGTAAAACGTATTTGAATATGCTCGAAATAAGACATAATAACAAATTCTATAATATATAAAAAGTATTTTAAAAAAAGGCTCTAACGATTTTCAAATAAAACATTTGAAAATTTGTTTTATTTAGCTTAATACAAGCTATCATACCTTAACCTAACTTAACACTAGCTTAAAACTTTTTTTTTTTTTGCAGTTCTTGTTATCAGTTTTCAACAGTAATTCAAGTTTTTGTCCTAATTCCCACATAAAAGCTCTTTAATGTACAAGAACTAACAATTTTGATTTTATTTGACTTAAAATTACAAGGAAGGGGGAATTCAGACTCAAAAAGGGAAAAAGTAAAGGGTATCTTTCAGATGGGATTTGGAAATGTTGAAATCGCAAACTACCATAGCAGCGTTGCAGTGACGAAGAATTCTGGACATAGGTTCAAAGTGCCCGTAATTAATGCGGTGATGAGGGATATAGAAAAGGGAAACAGATCGCAGATTTCGAGGGTTGGTGTTAAGATGAATATCACTTAGGAGTGCCGGGGAATCTATATTGCCCATTAACAATTGGTGAGCAAATTTTATAAAAGGGAGACCATACTTGGCGTGCATATTCAAGATGAGGACGGACTAGGGAAATGTAAAGCGCTTTAGTTACATAGGGGTTAGAAAATTCTTTTGACCTTCTCAGATAAGACGAAGAGAAGGGGGCCAAGGTGACTACCTTGTGGGACTCCAGAAGTTGCATGTATCGGACTGGAGACTGAGTTACGGAAAAGGTCAGACAAGTTTTTTTTCAGATCGTTTGCCGACCAAGTTAGCACCTTTAACTTATCGTCAATGCATATACGAAGAGAATTCAACCCACCTATGACGTCACAGTATTGTTTTTCCAAAGAACGTATCGTGGAAAGGCACTGCGTAGACGATTGTTGACATTGGATGTTTGAGTCCTCAACACTATTACAGACGTGATCAAATTTTTTGGAGAGATTAGAAATTTGATTTTGGCAAACGGAATGTTCGTTAGAAAGGGATTCTTTTAGACATTGAATTGCAATCATAATATCCGACACAGATATTTTATTGCATTCATCGCAATTAAACGCAAAATTGCGTAGATAGTCTTTTAGGTATACACTCGCCTTTCTAGCCAAGCCAGCACAAGAGGGGTGTAAGTATTTAACACAAAGGCCACTGCAATTTAATAGTTCCGCGTTTGAGTCAACGATGACACACATTTTATTGGCGCACGACATAATTAATCAAAAAAGAAAAAATATGGTTTTTGTTAAAGTTTTTATTTAGTTGTTTTTAATTTTTTCTATGCTTGTTAGTACACAAGAAAAAAAAAGTGCTGGTGTAATGGGAAACGGCGATGGGCCGTAAAGTAGGTCGGGTAAGAATTATCACACGCGCTGCGAGTATATTAATAGTTTTTTTTTTTGATTTGTAATTGATTATTTGGGGTCGGTAAAGAGGTGGCAAAGGGCAACTGAGGAGCAAAAAGAAAATGCGACTGCACTTGACGAAGGTATATTTCACATTGGTAATGAAGTTTTTTTAAGAAATCAAATGGCATTTTAATTTTTAAAAACAAACTGTTTTGCAGGTACATTTTAAATTCTAAAAATACAGAAAATATTTGGAAACATACTCTTTGGATAAATGAAAAAGTTCGTGCGACTCAGCCGTGCATTTATTTATTTCTTATTAAAAAAACTAACGATTTCATTTTGCTAAACGTTAAAAACAATATTCGAAATAGGAACATACCATTTGGAAGGCAATGTCCTTCGTTTTTCAGAAGATACTTGAGTTGAAAATCAAAATGTGTAAACTTTTAGTAATATTTTCTTAGGAATGTTTATTTTTGTCAAAATAAAAAAAGTTTCTTTAAATTTTATCACATGTCAAAACCCTTATTCTTTGATACATTTTTGTCACTTGGTAATAGCAGGGTTCTCAGGTTTGGTACGAACATTATTTCTAGGTTTGATAAATTATATGTCTGTTTTGACTAGACCTTACGCTATTCAATCAATAAAAAAGAATCTTAAGATGCAACTACTTCATTCTCACTATAACCACGAGTTTTGAGGATTAAAAAACATAAATATAGCCAGCTTTCTCTTTGGTTAACTAAACACTAATCGTTCTAGTCCTGCTATATGGGGCAAAAGCATGGACTTTGAAATATTTGCATAAGGACTTTCTTTGTGCTTTGTAAGGAATTTTTATGTTTATATTATTAATGTATTGAATTTAACGAAAATGACAAAAGAAGAAGACTCAATATTATGTAAACATATGTACATTAGATTTATTCGAAAAAATTATGCCCAAAATTTATGAAACATTCAAAATAAAATATAGATGAGATGCTGGTGGATGAGTACCTTAACCAAATTCTTTTAAACCGCTATGTATTGAGGCAGCTAAATGAGCACTATCTTAAATAAATTTATTAAAATGTATGTTGTTAATTCTATTTCATTTTTTAATTTCATTAAATTATATTTGATTGATAATCCAACCTAAAAAAATAAATCTTAAAAACGTTACTATAGGTTTTAAAGTTTCTGGGAATCTTAATAATATGCAATTTTTTAAGGACGTATTTCGCCATATCCAAGTAAGGACATCGATTTTAAATTAATGGAATAGTTTTTCGTTTACCAAAACAAATTAAAAAAACCAACAATTTTATTAACACACCATACAGAAATAAAACGAATTGTTAATACAATCAATAACTAAAACAACTTAAAAAAAACAGTGTTCATCTTGAATATTTTAAAAGTAAAAGATAACCTAGTTTGGAATAATTTAATATGACAAATAGTTCAATTGGAAATTACCTTTTGAACCGTTCAATACCATTGGATGAATTCAAGTCTGAAAAAAAAACAAAACAAAAAATCTGGTGTGCCCCCTCTGTTCTGTCTCCGACACTATTTTTCACTTTTACTAATGACCTCTTGTCTGAAACTTCTAATTGACTTCCTTACTTTGCTGACGATAGAACCTTCAGCTTTTCATTTCATTTTGCTTTAGAATCACAACCCTTCTCTTTGGATATGGATCTTCTACAAAAATGTATGTCCTCAATAAATTAGGCATTGTTGAATGGAGAACCAAATTCGAGTAGAATTTAATACGTCGAAAACTCAATGCTGCTTACTGAAACGCAATTTACCACCATTGTGCTTACGAATACTCTATGTTGTTGCTCCTAAGGCAATGCAAGAAGTTTTTATTCTCCTGTGAACTGTTGTAAAGTTTCTTATCTCACCTTTTTTGACCGTTATTTAAACGGATTACGCTCTGCAGAAATTTCCAACTGCATAACTTCTCTCAAGGAATTCAACCGTAAGGCTCACGCCTCTGGGAGTGGTCATTAGTGAACTGAACCATTTAGTCCAACTTCGGTCGCACAGTGAAGTGCAGAGATTCTATATTTAGCCGTACTACATGAATGTGGAATGCTTTGTCAAACTCTGTCATGTCAGTCATTGCAATATTCAGGAGTTTAAAATTAATTTGCACCAACACCTCCTTTTCAACAAAAATCTCTTTGAGTTCGTGCCTTTTTTTAAATTAAACGTTTTTGAAATCATTGACATTTTAAGAAAAAAATTATAAAACATAAAAACAAAAAACTAAATTGATCCAACTTCAAAATCATTTTAAAGGTCACTGCTAGAATGTTATCAGTGTGGGTCGCATTCCGGTATCATTTTTTTTCTTTAATTTTATTTTAGGAATATGCCTTTCAGTGTTTGCTTAGTTTTCAATTTCTCTGAATTATCCTTGAAAATTATTTAAATTTTCCATTTAATTTACTTGTTGTCTCAAAAAACAAAAATAGAATCAAGTGCCATTGTTATTCGCTGTTCAAAACAATTTATCAATTTTCAATCTACAAGTAGCTAATCAATTTAACCTACGGTAGACTTGGTCGCGATTGGCAGCTGGTGCGGCACGGAACGGTGGCATATCGTTTTTAAGTCAAAGGACACCAAAAGGACATCCCAGATTCGACATTGTTGAACTTAAAACATAATATAATATCTTTTGTTTGATAAATAGGCGCGAAACACAAACAAACTGTATCCAATTATTTTGTAAATGGAATTTGATTGTACGAAACGAGAGTCGAGAGTTTTCTCGGCAGTATTGAAAATAAGATTTTGTATTTTTGGTGATAAATTTCCAAATTTAGAAATAATTGACAGAAAACATCGTTTCGGGAGCGGGACTTAAGAGCCACCATCATCCTATCCTACAAAATAGCGTTTCAAAGAGAAAGCGTGAAATAACTCAAATAGGAATATACTTATAGAATGACAAAAGAAAATGGGGTGAATTATTAAAGTAAATTTACGACTTAAACGATTACTTTTGCAGTTCTGGCACTTTCGAATTTTGATGTTTTGTCGATGTTTAAGATCATTTTTTAATACACATATAAAAACATTAAATGATAAATTGCTTTAAAGGAATTATGTAAATTATAGCCAAGGCTGTCGAATTTGTGTTCATTTTATACACAACATTTTAATATTGATTTCATGGGCATATAAAATTTCACAAATATCGGTCCTACCTTCTACCAACATCATCATAAAGTTTTATAGATATCAAATTTTATAAATAAGTATTTTAAAATCATGAAATCGTTGAGTGAATATTGAGTAGTCAGTTGTAGGCATAGTTTACCCCACTGATTTTATACCTATACAGAGCTACGCGACGGAGAAAAACAATAATTTTTGTTTTTTTTTATTTTTCATTGTATATTATATTAGATTAACAGGAGTCTGTTATATAAATAACAGCTAAAGCGATAATCCTTAAATGGAAAAATTGTTATTATCATGATGTTGGCTACTTTGCTGGATTTAACAAGGGAAAGATGTTTGTATTTTTATTTTGTTTGGTGGTGTTTCGGTTTCGGTTTTGATTTTATTTTATATATATTTCCTTTCACACAAGGAGGATTTAAGAGGATTTATATTTGAATTTTATTATTTCTTTCGTTTGGTTATGAAATGTGGATTTTGTTTTATTGCTATCATCACATAAAGTAAAAAGATAAAATGATGTTGTTTTTTTTTTATTAATAATAAAATCAATTTCAAGACAAGATACGATGAACTTGATGCAATTGCGGTTCAAGTTTGTCATGTGTTAGGTTATTTGGAAAATTGTCATAAAATGTAAAAGCTGATAAAGTAGTTGCGTTGACTGCCACCATACGAAAAAAAAACCCAATTGTATTTTTTTGTTTTAATGTATGTTTTACTGTGTGTTTATCAGTGTCCAATAGTTTTTTAGTAAGAGTGTTTTTTTGTGTGTTTAGGAGCATGACCACCGGTGGTGGGTCAGGTGGCACCTGTGGGTCATGTTTTCGAAAAGTAAAAATTACTGTATTTTCTACTCACACCGTTTTTTTCGGTTTTTTTCACAGATTTATTTGAAAAGCCAATTATTTATTTGAAATAAGAAATGGATCCAAGAAGGTTTTATGGAAGTTCTTCTAACGATGAAGCTTACGATTAGATGGACGAAGTTGGTTTTGTATTGTCATATTATGATGATTATCTGCCTTCTGCTTCTGATGTACAATACGATTCCGATTCCCACGCAATGGAACCATCTGATGAAGAGTCTGATGAAGATAATGTTCCTTTTGCTTATATTAGGAGACCTGTTGATAAAAGTTCTTGGAAAAATTTAGATTATGTGGAACCCATGGAATCTGCTTCTGGTTGCAGTTTTACAATGAACACTATTAATTATTTTTCACTCAAGAAGTGTATGAATTGATAGTTCTTCAGACAAATTTGAACGCTCAAAATGCGTTGTCCAGCTGAGTTGTTACTCGATCATCGCGCATAAAGAGTTGGGTTAATTCGGATGTTCCAGAAATAAAGGCATTTCTCGGACTCGGTATATATATGGGCATTGTCAAATATACATCTATAAATGAATATTGGAGCAAAGGTTCATTTTTTAAGAACTCATTTCCCTCAAGTGATGTCACGGAACCGTTTTCAACTGATTTTGAAATTTATCAATTTCGCCGATAATGAAAATGTTCCTAACAATCGTCTAGCCAAGGTCAATGATCTTTTGGAAGTATTGGGAACAAAATTATATGAATGCCCAAACTCCTGGTGAGGTGCTAGTTGTGAATGAGTCGATAATTCCCTGGCGTTGGAGACAGCAGTTCCGCCAGTTAAATCCTGGAAAATCTCATAAATATGGCGTAAAAATTTACAAACATTGTGATCCATGTGGGTATACATACACCAGTTCTGTTTATGCCGGTAAAAACAATTGGCTCAATCAAAGGAGATTGATTATTAGCAGATGCTCATCTCGATAAAGCCAGAACTATGGCGAGCGTCAATTTTTACACGTCAGTTGCCTTAGCGGAGACTTTGCTTGCTCGAAATACTCATTTGGTAGGAACGCTACGCAAAAACGCAAAGGAAATCCTAAAGAAGTAACAGATGCAAAGCTAAAAAGAGGTCCAATCGGTGAACGAGAAAACTCGGCTACCGTAATAGCCAAGTATAAAGACAAACGTGAAGTACTTATGTTGAGCACAAAACACGACCTAGAAGAATGTGAAACAGGAAAAAAAGAGATCGGCATGGTGAGTCCATAAAAAAGCTAAAAATGGTTATTGATTAAAAGTACGCCAAACAAGGCGTAGATATTTTGGACCAAATAGCATGATATTTTACACATGCATTGAGAAAAACTATAAGCTCGTACCACAAAATAGCTTTTGGGTATTTGTTATCGACATCTGTCGTCAATGCTTTGGAAATAACATACAAATTGCTCAGTTTATAAAATCAATATGTGAGGCACTCTGCGAACGAAGAACTTTCATCGTACGGGTGCAACGCCAATCTATTGCTCCTCATGTTCTCGAAGAATATAAAACAAGAGACCAAAACAAGAAGAAAATCAGAAAACGCTGCTTGAACTGTTATACAGATTTTTCCAAAACTATTGGGTGGAAAGAGGCAGCAAAAAAAAACAAAAACGTTTTAAATGTTTGCCAAAAATGTGATGGAAACCCAACATGGGGTCATGGGGGGGACCCACCGGTTGGTCAGATGGCAGTCAACTCCTTTTTAAAGACAAATCAGAGAATAGGGGGGGGGTTGTTGTTGTTATTCGTTCGTCTCTTGCATGTCGTGAGATTAAATTAGCAACTCGTATCAGTTGATTTTGATGTCGATCAAGAATACCACTTATGTCTTGAAAATGTTAAGTTATATACCACCAAGTAGTTCTTTTGATCTATGCAAAATGCATGTCGAAAATTGTAGTTTTATTTTGGATAAAATAAATTCCAACCAAAATTCAATTATTTGAGGTGATTTCAATCTATGTAATGCTAATTGAGTTTTCGAGCCTGATGAAATTATTCTTATTCCTTGAATGTTTTGTTATTGATTCTTGAGCTGAGTATGATCTTTTACAAATTAATACATTTTATAATAATCTGAATCATATTTTAGACGTGGATTTTGTAGACAACGAGCAATGCTCAAGTATATATAAAAATGTTTGTTCAACTTTTTCAAATTCAATTGACCATTTAGCTTTTGTATTCATTTTAAATCTAATGTTTATTTTGAACCTTGTGTAAATGATAACATTGAAATACATATTCTTAGGATTATATTTTTGAAAATGAAAGTTAAGTGGATTGATATGGTTTATATAAAAAATCATTACTTAAAAGTATTGATCGTTTTATACCTAAAATTATCATTCGAAAAGGCAACTTATCAAATTAAAAAAATAATTATTTAACTCTTCCAAAAATTTTATATTATTACTTAGTTACTAATAAAACATTTAAAGAATTCGATGTATTAAATAATTTTTTTTAAGGACTACATTTATAGCACAAAAATATATCTCAAGAAAAATAGCAAGCCCTTTTGGGTTTGTGTCAAGAGTAAAAAGAGCTCAGATGGAATTCCCAACTGTATGCACTACTCAGAGACTTACTCTAGTAGCCCTTGTAAAATTAGTTATATGTTTCGGATCAAGTCAATATCAGTTCCTTAATCTTAAGCTTCTTAGATGTTGAAGAGCCCTTTCTGATCTTTGGCCTGATAGGATTCTACCAATTGTCTTCAAAGAAAGTTTCTTATATTATACCCATTCACAATTTGGAACCTAAGCAAGATGTCACTAATTATCTTATCCTATAAGTAAGCTTTGAAGGATTCCGAATTTTGTTGAGAAAATCGTTTATAATGCACTAACTTTTATAATAAAAAATTTCATTACTCCTTTTCAATATGGTTTTGTTTCAAGAAGGCCGACAGCAACTAATATAACCATTCCAGTAATTCCCAAGTAATTTTAAAAATGGTTTTCTATCTGACGTTATTTACACTGATTTTACTAAAGCTTTCGATAAAGCCAATCACGATATCTTAATAGCTAAACTATCAGCTTTAGGTTTTCATTCAAGTTTTCGTTATGGTAAGAATCTTATTTAGTAGATGTAACTCAATTAGTCACCATAAATTCATCTTTAAAACTTCTAATATCTGTGAAATCTGGTATTACTCAAGGAAGCGAACTTGGACCTTTACTTTTTCTTCTTTTTACTAATGATATTCCTCATATAATTAAATCTTCTCTTTATCTTATGTTTCTTAATTTCTAAAATGTATTTAATTAACATCTGATCCAATTCTTTTCCAAATGGAGGATTCAAGGGATCGGATTTTTTAGGAACTAAACGATATTGAAAAAAGGCGGATTATCTGTCAAAACAATTGAATCGTTTTAATAATCTTAAAGGTATTCACATAATTAAATTTGGGAAAACTTTTGTAATGCTTGAAATTATTTTATTAAGATCTTTTCTGAGACCAAGAGAACATTTTTTAAGAAGATGTCGTCAATTTTATATTATTTTCTGAGAAAACACCATTTTTTATTTTCTGACATTGGTCAGAAGAAAGTACGCCAAAAAAAACAGACAATTCTCCATGTTAATTTTTGGTTTATTTTCCTAGTAAAAGGGATGGCTATTTGCATCTATATTTTTGTAGCGTTTTTAGCATTTAAAAAAATTGGAACAAAAATACAATATATATTATTTTTGCGAAAAATATAAATTTAAATACAATTTCTTTAATTTCTGCATAAAGTACACCCAAAACCCCTCATAGCTTAGTGGGAATGCTTTAATACAAAGGAAGCCATCCGAATTAAATAGTTGGAAAGTGTTTTAAAAAAAATGTATAACTCAAGTTGTCACTTAAGCTTTTTTTATACTGCGAGCGTTCTCAAAGGGATATAAGTACCCTCACAGTGATTACACACAGTGCGAGCAATTAAGAAGGAAGGATAGGATTTAAAAGGAGATACCGATGCATTTTACATCGTCTTAGAAAACCTAAACACTAAGCAGCGTTTGAAAGCTGTTCTGTCTCATCGACACAAGTACCTCCCGTGGGGAGGCTTACACTTTTGTGACAATAGACAGCAATTTGTTTTCTAAGCATTAAATTTAATACGATTTTTGATACCTTGATTTCAAGATCAGAATTTTATGAGCTTATCATACGATAGATGGCATTGATAGTCCCCATCCCAAGGGCAAGGATGGAAATCTTAAAACGAATAGGAAATTCTGAGGATAATGTCATCAGCGAAACATTTAATGGGGTTAGAAGTTTCAGACAAAAGATCTTTTATAAAAATAAGGAAGAGTGTCGGAGACAAAACGAAGCCCTGAGGCATACCAGCGTTTATTTTGTGGATATTAAATTTCAACACGTCCAATACTACTTGAATTGAAATGGTCCGAAAAGTATTTTCTTGATACCAAGCTCCTTCAAATGCCTTTGAAATGCAATAACCTTACTTCCTCCAAAACGATGCAAAGATTTGTACCACTGTTTGGTGACGTAAACCATTGTTGCATTGAAAGCCATACTGCCGGTCATTAAGAAGCTTATGTGCTTCAACATATTTCTTAAGCTGAAAATCGATTAGTGTCTCCATGACCTTGGAAAGAAATGACGTTAGTCAAATTGGACGATAATTAGAGGGGAGTTGGATCTGCCATTTTTAGGGACAGGCTGGACAAATACAGTTTTCTATCCACTCGAAAAAAGACCTGTAGAATAGGACAGATGGAAAAGCTTACGCAGTGGTTTTGTCAACGTTGAAGAATATCTCTTCAGAACAATACGGCCCAGGGGATTCGTAAATGCGAAGACCTTTAAATAGTCTAGTAACTTAACGAGTACGAAGATTTGTCGCATAGAATCATTTACGCTTTCAAGTCAGGTGGATCAATGTCACTCATTGGTAGCATCGAATTTACAGAAAACTGTAATGCAAGCAAATTGGCTTTATCAATCGAGCTTACAAAAGGTGTGTCAGAACCGACAAAGATGTAGTGTAACGAACAGTTTTTACAAATCTTCGTTGTAAAAGAAAAGTAACATAACTCAAAATATTATTTTTGTTTTAAAATCGGCTTCTTTTTTATTAAAAGGAATGATTTGTTTCAGAAACGTTTGTAAAGGTTTTGAGTATTGATTCATTTTGTTTTGCCTGCAAGAAATGTTATCCTTTTCATGGTTTTTATGTAAGTTTAGTGAATAAAAACTAAATTTTGACATATGTCACTTATCCAGCGGCGAAATGACCAGACACTAATACTACCATTAGGTAATTGTAGTATTTTTCGCCATAATTTCTGGTCATGCAATATCTCCGGTACAGGTCTTTCTAGCTTGTTTTCCCCAGTTTGGTTGGCTTTGTTATTCCGGAAACTAACATATTTGATCCTAATAATGTCTTTAAAGCTCGAATCAAACTATGAGTTTTCTTTGGGTTTAATAGGTTTGACCGTATTCGGGATACAAATTTTCATTCCACAAAGAATTCAATTTTTAATCATATCTGTACTTTAATTGACGTCACTATCGGGGAAGCATAATGACCAGTTAAAGTTCTTGAAGAAGTCATTGATACCGTCCCAGTTGGTTTCTCATATTGCCAAATGTTTCTCGTAGGGGTTTTAACTTTAATTGGTTTTTTTTTTAAATGATTAACTTCCAGATATGACAAACTGGTCTGATGTGTCTGGAGGCGATAATAAACTGACCGTATATTTATTGGGATCAGAGGTAAGAAACAAGGCTAGAGTAATGGCGGATTGATCTGCAACGTCAAGAATCCGAGTTGGCTTGTCAACTTACTGAGTCAGGTGGTTTACTCAGCAAAAATCTCAACATACCTTCCCTCGGGTGTCATATGAATAGAAGAGCGCAGCCACGAAGAATTGTGAATATTGAAATCACCCGCAACAACAATTTCACTGTTTGGAAAATGGGATACAATTCTCTGGATAGAGTTAGACAGTGAATCGAATTAATGTAAAGTCGATGCTGGTAGGCAACATCACTATGCGCGTAAACGGCTAGGCCATGGTAAGGAAAATCGTAAGGTTAAGATAAATATTATATGTTATTTTAATTTGATCAACATAACATTAAAGATGATTTTTAAGAAATTCTTCTTTATGGTAAGTGCGTGATCCTCCCTGATTAAAAACCTGAATCCGTCCTTGCTTTTAATAGTGCTCTTCTATGTCACTTTTTATAACTATACATTATGTTATATACGAGGACGATATACAAATTTAAGAAATAAAGTATAACTTCAGATGCTTTGCTACACTCCATTAGTCTATGTCTAGTGCAATCATTTAAGGCTTAGAAAGATAGCCGTTAGCTATTGTCAGGTATATCACTGAGTTTCTCATATAAAAATGACGCTCAATGCCTGAAAAACAAACCACCATTAGGCAGGTACTAAGGTTGTACCATCACAACCATCATCATAGCAATCTTCATCATCGTCGTCATCATGAATTGCACCCCACTACCCACTCAAGTGTAGTCAGTCGGCAATTTGTGTTTTAGTCCTTGACTCACTGAACCGAGGCAATTTTGAAAAGCATTGTTTGAATTTTTGTGTTCATATTGTTTCTGTGTGTGTTCGTGTGTTATATTTTTTCGGATATAAACCCATTGTCTAGTTTGCCCTGGGAAGGACATTTTGTGTAACCCAAATTTCAGCTCGTCTGTCTTTCCTTCCGGCTTGAAGCTGATATTTTTGTTAGCCTTTTGTTTGTGCTTTTTTTTCTGTGAATTTGTATTAAGTCAAAAAAACTGTGTGACTTTTGGCTTGCAATATATGAAGTCTCTGCGTTGCATCTGGTGTTTGTTTGTTTTTTTTTTTTTTTTTTTTTGGACAGGGGTGAGGGCTTATATATTTGTTTTTTCAAAAAACTATGGCTGCAAAGTCACTGTATGACAACGCCAACGCCGCTTAAGGATATTTGGATTAGAAATGTGTGTATGTTCGCTTATTGGAATCATATGTGTGTAGGGTAAGGAGTTTTTGCCATTGTGCGAATGACAACAACAGGCTTTTTCTGTTTTTGCGTCATATCGCTTAAAGGACATTTTTTAAAATGTTAAAAAAAAATTCCCTTTCAAACTGACACCTCAGCTTTTTTGTAAACTCCACAGTTTTCCAGTGCAAATAACAAAAAATAAAATTAAAATAAAAAAAAACTTATTTTAAAAGTGCAAATGGACAGTCAAGGATCCTCAAGACGTAAATACTTTTGCTAAAAAGCTAAAAGTCACTCTTGTCTTCTATTTAACTTTTTTCCTGATTCTATTTTCTAAAAATCAAGACGAAAATTAAAAAAAAAAATATCTACCTAATGGAAAGGTATTTAAGTAAAAAACAAAAAGGAATACATATCAAAGGAAATAAATGAAAAGTGTTCTACGAAGGACATAGTGGAGAGGTATGAAAAGAAATTAAAAAAGAAAAAAGGAAGAAAAAGGTGTGAGAGAAATATTTTGTATATATATTTATTTTTGTTCATATCATTTCTTCTCGTTTCGTTTCATCCTCTAACTTAACTTCTTGCGATGATAATGAGTATCTTTTGTTGCTTTTTAATGGATTCTACTTATTTTTGCTTAAATTCAAAACAGAAAAAAGGTGTTGAATAAAATAAAATAATAGTAATATATATCTGCAAAGGTGTAGGTAGGTAAATAAAAATTCAAGCAATGTGTCATTTTGCTTTTTAGTTTTGTGTTTTAATTGTTTTACATTTTTCCTTAAGGCTAAGAAAAAACAGTGTGATCTGTAGAAAAAAATTTAATTAAATTTTACAATCAGTTCCTTTTAACTTTTTTATTTAATTTTTACTCAGCCCAGAGAATGAAAAATTGTAAACAGTTTAGGTTAAATTCTTGAGATATCATTATTAATGAACTTATTATCAAAAACCATAGTTCTCTGACTGCATGAATTCTCAACAGTGCTATCTTTAAAGTTGTAATTTTAGGTAATAAAAAGCTGGGCAATTTTATTAACATAGCCACTTAAGAATACTGAGAATTCAATTTTTATAATATTAAGTTAGCTTTTGAAAAAGTATTGGAAAAGTAAATGTCCTTGTTTTTCTGTCCATTTCGAAGGTACCTCGAGCTGTGGCGATAATAAAAGGAGTGTATACTCCAGGCATTAACAAGGGAACACAAATCTGTGACAAGGATTTTGAATTTCAAAAATCCTTTAATTAAATATTATAGCACAAAAAATCAAAATACGCATTCGTTGCAATAAAAAATAAAACCTTGAACTGACGTTCAAATAATCATAGTGTATATTTTAGACAGTCTAAGATGTATGATGAAATGTTAAGGAAATTATAAATCTCATCCGTGTATAATACTGATCGTGGTTAATATTTTGTTGAATGGTTTTAATACCAAATTACAGTGGAACAGCAATGGCACTTCATGGAATGTCTTTTTAGGCATCACGTATTGTTTTCCATAGTTTTTAATTGCTTCTTGGTTTTGAAATAAGCATCTGCCTCATTTAGATCCCTACACAAAATTCTATATACCTTTCAGATCGGGTGGTATTAAATTGAGTACAAATCACTGATATTTCATTCCTTGCAAAAGAAAGTCAGCCTTTTACAAAAAAATTACCTATCCAAGCGATCTATTACTTCTTTCTGTGGAATCTCAATTAAAACTTATTTCATTGCTTAGAGTTAGATATTCCATTGTTAAATAATAAATTTACCAGTGAAATGTCCACAACGGCTTCGCTTGCAGCACCGCACCATGTCTTTTCATGAAATATTTCCAGCCTTCCAGGTGAGATGACAATCCCATCCATTTTCAGTTTTTCAGTTAACCGAACTTTAGAAAAATTAAGACCTAAAGTCTTAATTAAAGTATGACAATGTTATATTGTTTGGGGAATTCTTAACCCAGAAGATCTTCAAGCCTTGGTTTTCGCCAACACTGTACACTTACTTACTTAAGATCGCGCTACAGTTCTTTGTGAACAAAGGCCTCACCCAAAAAACTTCTCCATCTAGCTCGGTACCTAGCGACACTTTAGTTGCTCGAGAGGGTTTTTTTTTATATTGTTCGCAAACGAAAAGGGTAATGAATACCCTTATAATGATTAAACACAGTGCGAGCAATTAGGTAAGGAGGATAGGATTTGAAAGGAGGAACCGATGCACATTGGTTTTGAATGTCTCCACATTGTCATAAGTGGGAAATATTGAGTTAGAAGACAAAATATCTGTACTTAACATTACGTCTGAAATTGGGCTCAAGGGAAAATTGGTGGACATTTGTAGCAGTACTACCCGTATACAATTCATTACATTTGAATTGTAAAAAATCTGGCTATTCCGCTAGAGCATTGTTAAATAATAAATAAGACCTTGCGGCAATGTTTAAGAGAAGCAAATGTATCGGAAAGAGAAAGATCTCTTATCATTTTTAGAGTTCTTTTTCAACTCAGATTATTTGAATTGAATTTACTGTTTTGCATCACAGGGTCGGATCGGTTCTCGTCACTGCTAAGGCATAACACTAGCAGTGAAGGGTATTGATAATTATTCTGTGTTTCAATTCAGTGAATTTTATGTTTCATCTCTATCTGTATTGGTTTTAGACATTTTTTTTATTTTGGAATGACTGGACAATTCAAAGTAGATTATTGTAATATTCGTGGGCTAAGGGCAAATTTTTTGTTAGCATACCGCCATACTGTTTCATACAGGCCAGCTGTTTTGGCACTAAGTGAAACCCAAGTAGGTGAGGATTCCGATCCTGCTGAATTTTTTATTCATGGGTATAGCTTGGTGCCTTTATTCTTTTCCCACCATGGCCTCGCCATATACATTACGAATGATGTTGCTTATCAGCTCTTACCACAATATGGTCTTTGCACCAATTCCTTATTTAATTATATGTGGTTTAAATTCTCCGTGAATAAGCAAATCATTCACTACTGCTTCCTTTATCGAAGCCCAAATTTAGACAGAGTATCAACTTATCGTGAGTTTGATGCTTTCTCTGACCCTGATAAGTACACTGTTAGTGTTCTATCTCCTATAGGCACATCTGACCATTGTGTTATATCAGCAAATTTCTCGTGTCAAAACTGTTCAGTTAAAGAAAGAGCTCCTAAGAGAACCGTTTGGCAATACGAGAAAGCCAACTGGGACGGCTTTCAGGATCTTTAACTGGTCACTATGCTTCCTCGATAGTGACGTTGACGCCAGCGCTGATATGATCACAAGTTTAATTCTCCTGGGAATGAGAACTTTTATACCAAACAGGGTTAAAAGTATCAGACCCAAGGTAAACGCTTGGTTTGATGCGAGCTCTAAAGAGGTTATTAGGGCCAAAGAGGTTAGTTTCCGTTGCTATAAAGCCAACCGTACTGAGGAAAGCCGGAAAAAGTTCAAACAAGCCAGGAAGGCCTGCAACGCCCATATTCGACGGACCAAATTTTTACATGACCAAAATTTACGGCAAAAAATACTGCAATGTCCCAAAGGCAGTAAAAATTTTTGGTCATTTGTAAAAAACATGAGGAATTCTTTATCTTCTTCGGTTCCTACGCTCGTTGTCAATGACAACGAGCTAGGCAGTTCGCCGCCAATTCTACGCTGCCAGTGAGTGTTATGACTCCGCCTGTACTAGAACGAGTTAGTGATTCTATGGGACCAATCTTTTTTCGCACTCGCACTGTAGCAAGAGTCCTAAGAGATCTAAACACACATAAATCCGCTGGTCCGGATGGTATCCCCGCTATTGTTCTGAAGAGGTGTTCTTCAACGCTGGCAAAACCACTGGTAAGCTTTTTCATCTGTCCTACTCCTCTGGTCTCGTTCCGAGCGGATGGAAAACGGCATTTGTCCAGCCTATTCCCAAAAAAGGCGAATCTTCCTCACCCTCTAACTACCGACCGATTGCACTTACGTCCCTTCTTTCCAAGGTCATGGAAACGCTGATTAATTATCAGCTCAAGAAATATCTTGAAAATCGAAAGCTTCTTAATAACCGGCAATACGGCTTTAGTAGCAATAGGTCCACTGGTGTTCTCATGGTTCATCTCACCGAACAGTGGAGCAAATCTTTACATCGTTTTGGAGAAAGTAAGATTATTGCACTTTATATTTCAAAAGCATTTGATAGGGTTTGGCATCAGGCTCTGTTATCGAAAATACGTGCATTCGGTTTTCATGAATCCCTGCTTCATTGGATTAGTAATTACCTTTCGGATCGTTCAATACAAGTAGTATTGGATGGATTCAAGTCTGAAAACCATAAAATAAATGCTGGTGTGCCCCAGGGCTCTGTTTTATCTCCAACACTCTTTCTCATTTTTATTAATGATCTTCTGTCTGCAACATCTAATCCAATACATTGTTTTGCTGACGATAGTACTCTTAGCTTTTCATATTCGTTTTCAGACTCACATCCCTCTTCTTCGGATGTGGAACTGCAACGACAAAATATGATAAGCTCATTAAATTCACCCCTTCACCTTCACCCCTTCTGATCTGGCTGTTATCTACAAGACTTACATACGTCCAAAGCTTGAGTATAACTCCCATCTCTGGGCTGGTGCTCCTGCAGCTTACTTAAGCCTCTTGGATAGTATTGAACGTAGAGCATTTAAATTGATAGATGATAATATCATCATAAGTTCATTTACTTCGCTTGAACATCGTCGTAAGGTCTCTTGTCTGACCCTTTTTTACTGTTATGTTAACGGCTTATGCTCTAGTGAAATAGCCAGCTGCATTCCTCCCCTTAAACAGTTCAACCGTAATACTCGCGCTTCTAGGAATGCTCATCAGTATACCCTCGAGCCCAACTTCGGTCGTACTGTCAAATACAGAGATTCGTTCTTTAGCCGTACTACGCGAATGTGGAATGCCTTACCACACTCTGTCTTTCCTAGTCATTGCAATATTCAGGAATTCAAAACCAATGTGCACCGACATCTCCTTTTAAACCCTCTCTCCTCTTCCTAGTGCTCACACTGTGCATCTGCATAATAAGGGTAGTAATATCCCCTTGAGTGTGTGTTTATTATAAAAAAAAAACTCTATCCAGAAGACTAAAGTTTTTAATTGGGACTCCAGCTAAAATATGAGAGTGATACTCGAGTTAAGGACGAATTAAAGCTTTGTTAATTATAGCCTCATCAGAAGGGGTAAGAAAATTCTTGCATATCAAATATGGATCACTGCACAACAGGTGATTTGTGATGCACATACCTAGGACAGATAGTTGCTTCATTACGCTTTTGCGACAGTAGACAGCATTGAGTTTTCAAAGCATTAGATTCTACACTGTTTTTGAATCCCAATTGAAAAATGCTGACAAGATCAGAATTTAATGAGCTTATCATACGCTGCCGTTGGTAGTCCACATCCAAGGAAAAAGGATGAGAATCTAGAAACGAATATGAAAAGCAGAGGGCACTGTCATCAGCGAAACAAAGTAGTGGGTTAGAAGTTTCAGACAAAAGCTTTGATGTTGTTTTCTATGCTCACAGCGGGATCTAGGTAGACAAAGACTTTGACCGAGACATCGGTGTTGTAGTCAATTTCTGTAATAACAGCATGTACTTTTTTGCTCCCTCTTTAACCGTTGAATCCATTTTTGCCGACTTTACCTCAATATTTACAAAAAACCCCTAGACATCACTTTGAGTTCCTTCTTTACGTAATGTCTTTTCTTAAGAATTTGCGAATGGTTGGACCCTTGCTTTAGATTTTCAAATTATCACAGCTTGATTTTGTTGTAGGTGCTGTGACCTTTCTAATTTGGGGATATGATTTTAGGGTGAAGAGACCTCCTACCTAATACTTTCTGTTAATTGTTGTTATACAAAATACATAGCTTATTTCAATAAAATTCGTGATGCTTTTCAAAATAAATAATTCTTCAATATTTAGTTGAAATATTTACAGCATTCCATACAATTTTGGCAAAGACTTCACAAGTTGTTAGATTAAACCTTTCTTAGAAAAATCTCAAAAAAACACTAAACGATTTGTGGTAAATTTTTTGAAATATTTTAAGGCCAAAAACGTACATTTTTTCGAACAGTGTAATACTAAACACAATAGCTACAGCTTTGACAGATTGGACTTCCGAGTTATTAAAGAACTTTTTATTCATTTTGTTTCAACTTTATTAAATAGCAAATTAAATTAAGTAATTGTATATATAAATAAAGCTTTAAATGCTTACACAAATGTTTCAACTAGCTTTCATGTGTTATATTTTTTAAGTACTTTGATAGTTTTTTTTAATATTTTATTTATAAAAATACCATTTCTAATTATATAATAATTGCTCCAAAACACTTTGAAGAACAAGTCAAGTGACTTATGAAAAATGAGTGTATTCATTATCTTCTGAGAATTTTCATTTATTGTTTATTCAAAACCCACAATTAAAAAAAAAGACAATCCCCCATGCATTCAAAAAAAAACTTTAAAAAAAAATATTAAAAAAAAATTCAATCATGCTGTCATAGTGTTGGCTTTTAAGTTAAAAAGAATAATAGAGTAAATACAAAAAAGAAATGCAAACAAAAACATATAATTTAATAAAATCCTGCAAATACACTTTTTGTGTTTTCATAAAGTTTAAATTCCAATCACTATATTTTTGTTTTCAATTTTATCACCGGATGTCATTGTGTACTTTATAAAAATTTTTGTTTGGTCTTCCAGCCGTCTCTTTTCGGTTGTTGTGTGATTGTTATGGTTATTCATACAAATCATTGAATTAATTTATTGAGATTAAAAAAGAAAATTATAAATAATATAAAAGAACTTGAAGCAATTTAATATCTACATTTCAATGGAAATTCATTTCATTATTAAAAAACAAAATCATAATCCATGCGGAGATTTCTGGGAGTTTAAATTTTTTTGAATTGAAACTTATAAGTATAAGACTTGCAGTTTTAATGATGATAAAGTACCTTGACGTTTTTATGGGAGCCAAAAGCTATAGTATAAACTGTTTCCGGAGAATATCATAAAAAGCAAATGTTTTTAACATAAGATTTACGATTCCCCCAGTAGCCATAATAATATCTACATAAATATAATTCCTTATACACCCAATCTTCACAAGACCATATACATGAAGAACCTGTTGAGTTTTAAGCTGAATCATTTTAGAGGAAAGTAAAAGGATATCAAATGCCAGTACAGCAAACCATTCATATGAAAAAGGTTTAGTAATAATAACAATTGGTCAAAATTTGTACTTTGGGAAATGCAAAGTTGAGAGTTCTTGTTTGGTGGAGAAGACAATACATTTTAAAATCCCTGAAGAGAGGGTGTGTGATTTTCTCCTTAACGATGTTATAAATTACATGGAACTTGAGACTTTTCTTTTCACAAATAACAAAATTAGGGAACAATTATAAAGGACCTGAACCCTATTTTCGATAAATTAGAGTTTTTCAATTTAAAAATGCTGATTTATGTATATTAATATTAGTAGTGACTTTTATTTGATAAATAACACAAGGGAACAATATTTTTGAAGTTAAAATCGATTTACGAAATAAATAAAATAGCTGGGATTTTAAAAACAAACTTCTCATTGGAAATTTTGAAAATGATAATTTTGGTAATAAGTAAAATTTTCAATAAGGAAAACACTTTCAATTCTAGATTTTTAATTTACCAAATTTTTAAAACTATATATAAGAAGAAATAAGGTTGAAATCAAAAATTTTCTTTGATCTGTGTCTAAAATCGATTATTGTATTTTTTTTATTATTATTTTTGTATTAGTTTTGTTAATCAACAAGTAACAAGTGGTTTGAGTTTTAAAACCTGTTCCGAAAACTTTATGGACTAAAATGTATTTTTATCTAATACGAGACATAATTCAAATAGACTGGAAACATATTGCGCCAAATAAGATCCTGAATCAGCATGCCAAACCTGGCTTCAAAAATAACATTGTAGATGCACCAATTTCAAAGCAAGAAGTTTTTATATCGATAAAAAACAAAAGGATGGAAGGCTGCGGCCTCAGATGGTATACCTGCAGAATTCTACAGATACTTTTGTTGTACCTCTGACAGCAGTGTTGAATCTTCTCACTGATCTTTGAGCAGGAATCCCTCCCAAATGCGTTGATTTTCCACATTCATAAGAAGGGAAGCACTGACAATCCGGATAACTACAGAAGAATCTCATTCTTGAACTCGTCATATAAGATATTTACGTCTATACTCCTTAGGCATTTAAATGGATGTATAAATTCTAATAATCTGTTCAGTGAGTTCAAAGATGGCTTCAGATCGGTATACTTCCCCCTTCGATCACATTTTTGAACTTTGCCTCGATTGCTGACTCGGTTCTATCGAGAAATAAGAAACTAAATATTTGCATTTTTCGTTGATTTTAAAGCTAAAGATTCCATAGACCGAAATGCTTTATTTTACAACCTTTACCAGATAAGAATGTCGCTTAATTTGGGTACAGTATTACAAATTTTACACAAGATACAAGACTACCAAGGCATCAGTGTGGAGTAGCCAATGCTTATTAGAGTGATTTGTTTGCAATTGAAGATATAGTCGAAACATTACCAGCCAGAATCGAGTACGCAGGCGTTTACATTAAAGCTCTTCTTTTCACTAACGTCATTGTCCTCCTCGGGTATACACCGCAGTCCTTTCTGCTAATGATAAAGAAGCTTGCTGAATATTGTAAAATTATATTTTTAAGAATAGCGAAAAAAGATCGTGTGCCAGTGCGCAATGGCAATAAAATGGTGAAAGAATAAAAATATCTATAAGTCTGCTTTACTAAGAACTTGAGCGTGCAAAAACATCTCACTGAAAAACGTTGGATGGAAGCAATGCTTTAATAATGACGGATACCAGTAAATTCAGGTTCTTTGAAGCTGTATCGCTTGGGGAGGTTGGAAATATGAATAAGTGGAAAAACTTTTCAGATTTTACATACAACGGATTTTCCATCTTCCTTCAAGTAAGCCAAACTACATGATCAAGTTGCAAACGGGTGTATCGCCTTTAGGTATTTATAAAAACACTAAAGCTGCAGGTTAATTACATCCTCTCGATATGCAAAGTTATCGTCTTCCAAAGAAAGTAGTTCTTCCAACAATCCAATCCCGAAGTGGGTGTTTCAATTTTGGATAGTAACTTTGCATCTTGGAAACCAACTTTATGTAGCTTACTAGCTCGACTGAATGAAGCCTTAATACACAACAATTCACGGAGCAAGTCAAAAGTTCACTGCACCGTATGATTGACAGAAGACTAAACTACTATCTTCAGGGAAGAAACTACTTCCATGACAAATATACTATCGAACAAATTTTGTGCCCGTTCCGGTTAAAAGGGGAACTATATAATCTGAACTACATTCCTCACAGCGAGGACTAAACGATTTTATTCAAAGTGTGCAACGTAAAGAGCACGATTATATTTTTCATTTTGTTGGACGATGTGGAATATTGAGATAAATAAGAAGACAAATTCTAAGCTCAAATCATAAGCCTTTTACAGGAAATGGATGTTTCAACGTTATATGGATATTTGTAAAACAGCACTTCATCAAATTTAATTTTAAATGAAGCGTTTAAATCTTAAATTGAATTTTTTTTAAAATTTATATAAAGCTATAGTTTTAGTTGTCAATCAGACAGACATGGCTGACTGAATCGCAGGAACTTGCTTTTGTATGAAAATACTGTGTTTACAAATGATACTTACATTTATTTAAAAATGTACCTTTAAAATAAGTTTTTGTCTACAAAAGTGTAAATAGTATTCATTTTTTTAAAAAAAACCTTGATTTATTTTGAATTTCGTTTTCAACAGTTTAATAAAAATGTGCTCTTTATGTGTGTCAAGAAAAATAAGATATAATGTTCATCAAAGACGAAATTCAGAAACTTCGGTTTGTGTTAAGAAAATAAAAAATAATGTTTTCTCATAATAAACGGTGATTTTTTAAGAGCTTGAAAACTTTAAAAAAAAAAACGCATAAAATTTGCAAAATCTCATCGATTCTTTATTTGAAACGTTAGATTGGTCCATGACATTTACTTTTTGAAGATAATTTCATTTAAATGTTGACCGCGGCTGCGTCTTAGGTGGTCCATTCGGAAAGTCCAATTTTGGGTAACTTTTTCGAGCATTTCGGCCGGAATAGCCCGAACTTCTTCGGAAATGTTGTCTTCCAAAGCTGGAATAGTTGCGTGCTTATTTGTGTAGACTTTAGACTTGACGTAGCCCCACAAAAAATAGTCTAAAGGCGTCAAATCGCATGATCTTGGTGGCCAACTTACCGGTCCATTCCTTGAGATGAATTGTTCTCCGAAGTTTTCCCTCAAAATGGCCATAGAATCGCGAGCTGTGTGTCATGTAGCGCCATCTTGTTGAAACCACATGTCAACCAAGTTCAGTTCTTCCATTTTTGGCAACAAAAAATTTGTTAGCATTGAACGATAGCGATCGCCATTCACCGTAACGTTGCGTCCAACAGCATCTTTGAAAAAATACGGTCCAATGATTCCACCAGCGTACAAACCACACCAAACAGTGCATTTTTCAGGATGCATGGGCAGTTCTTGAACGGCTTCTGGTTGCTCTTCACTCCAAATGCGGCAATTTTGCTTATTTACGTAGCCATTCAACCAGAAATGAGCCTCATCGCTGAACAAAATTTGTCGATAAACACATTTCGAACCGAACACTGATTTTGGTAATAAAATTCAATGATTTGCAAGCGTTGCTCGTTAGTAAATCTATTCATAATGAAATGTCAAAGCATATTGAGCATCTTTCTTTTTGACACCATGTCTGAAATCTCGCGTGATCTGTCAAATACTAATGCATGAAAATCCTAACCTCAAAAAAATCATCCTTTACAATATTAAGTTGATGATCTCTTATTTAAGATTTCTCTTTAAGAAACCAACTTTTTGATTTTTCTCACGAGTACCTCTGAGTACCTTTTATTTGATTGTTGATAGACAAACAGTTTTTTTTCGTAAATTACCTCAAATAACTTATAAATCTGCAGATGAATTCTTTGATTATACAACTAAACTAGAGAATTTAGTTCATCAAGATACAAGTTCATCCAAAAGGTTTTTCCTTGTGTCCTTTTAAAAATGTTAGTATTTCATGATGTTCCAAGGTATCTATAGAACTCAGAGTTTTTAAAGAAATGCCCATTAGTGAGTCCGTGCATCCGTATGTTCGGTATATCTTTTTTTTAAGCTATATCTCAAGTACCGTTAATAATATCGAATTCAAATAAATGTTGTTTTACAGATAATAAAATCAACTTTGATCCGAAAACCTACAAAAACAACTAATAAACTCTTAAAAATGGTTTTGACTCTTTAAGTGGCTTGGGAACAATGAAAGACAATATATTTTTAACTTCCCATAGGAAGTAATTGTCCGATTATTCAAATTGAAAATTTTGACATTTCTTGACGTTTCAAAGTCCCTAGCAGTTTGAAAAAAGGTGAACATTTTGGTTAAGCCTAAATATCTTACGAAAAAAAAAACGCTAGAGACTTGAGTTAAATTTTATATAATAAATTGTAACGTGATATCAAAGAAGTATATTTTTGAAAAAAAAAACATTAAACGGTTTTTTTTTTTATAAATCAAAAAAACTGAACAAAAAATTTGTTACCTTCAAAAATTTTACTACTAAAATTTGATTTCATCTCCAAAACAATTTTGTGCAACGAAGAATAATGATTTTGACATCTGATAAAATTTTGAGAAAAATCGAATTGACAGTTTTTTTTTATTTTAAAAACAAAAATCCAAAAAAACATAACTCAAAGTTGGTAAAAATTGAATATCGATTCAAATATCTTTTCAAAAACTTGAAAATTAGGCTTCAATCTTATTTTATCTTATAAGAAATCTTGTTTTCACCATTAGGACAAATTTTGAGAAAAATCGAATTGACAGTTTTTTTGCAGCCTCTTTTCTTTTAAAATTCTTTTTACCCTACACAAAACATTGTTATTAATATTTCATTAAGCTTTTAGAAATTTTGACAGTACGCATAAATGGGAAGCTATCAGTATGGGTTGCATCTCAGCTTCTCTCTTTCGTTTTATGATTAAAAAATAGCATTCTGGTTCTGTTTTTCAAAACTCCCGTAGCAACAAATGCTTGGTCTTTACCGTACCCCTGATTTTTTTGAGGATATCCTCGATGTTGTGGAACTTTCTTTAAGTTTTTCAAAAACATTATGCAAACAATTGTTGTTTTTCAATAAATCAATAATACTTATTCAACAAATCAGTTTACTTATAAATTTTGTTTAAAAAACAAATCATCACAACTCTCAATTCCCAAATACCATCAAAATCACCCCTAGAAATATATTTTGTCAATATTTACTCAATCAGAATATCCCACCACAGATGTGAAAACATATAATAAAAACCAGGTCACCATATATCATCTCGCGGATATAACCTACCCAGGCCACATATATGCATGGTATAAAAGTATAGCCAAAAAACCCTAAAGCTAAGAGAGGGACAAAATCAATTACTATGCGGATGATAGCATAGCCACACATCATTCAAAAACAGGTGGATATTTTATGATTTTGTATTTTTGGTAGAATATATAGCGACATCCATCGAAAGAACCATCATCAGGATTGTCAGAGAGTGTCTATGGCCAACACACGTATAGGATATAGGAAGTTAGAGTATAAGTAAGGTATAGTATATCCGCATATTAGAAACAACCACACAAAACGATCGATGAGGATGGTTCGTATTAATGCATTTTCAATCAATAAAATTTAACTGAATGTGATTTTTGGGTTTAGGTATATCACCATCGTCGTCGTCATTGACCCATCATCAATGTGCATGCATCCATCTTCTCCGCCTCCAGTCCTTCGATTAAAGTGGTTTTCACTTTTCATAAAAATAATTCAATTTCAGATGGACAGAGGCATTTCTACATAGCGCAAACCATCATCACCCATCACCATCACGATTTAAGGGTACAGGATATGTTATATAGATGTATCTAAAACGAAAAGCTCAAAATTGTTTCGAGTCAAAAAACATACAATTTGGAAACTTGAAAATAATACTTCACTCAAATTGACATTTTGTTTTTGTTTTCGGATTTTACTTGAGTTAAAACAATTCTAAGATAATATTTAATATGACTCTTTATAAACTTAACACGTTTTTGTTGAAAAAAAAAATGATGCATAAATATGAATCAAGCAAGACGAATGTTGAGAGTCCTTGTTTTCCTCCTTAACGTAAATTTAAGTGTCTTGACTTGGCTGGCAGTGAAATGGAAAATTTGACAAAAGAAAAGAACACATAATTTAAAAAATAAAAAAAAAACAGAGAAATCTTATTTTTCTTAGATTAAAACCTAAGTATAATCGTGTAAGTCCATAGGTTTTATATCGCGTCGCTTATCATCACATTGCACTTAGGGCATGAAACGTGACATGCAATACAAATTACATTTTAATTTCACACTCTCACATAAACATACGAGTATATCCTGTGCTGCCTGACAAAAAAACATTAAAATATTTTCACTTATTTTTTAACATCGTATTTGTTTTCTTCTTTTGTTTGAAACGTACTCATATAATGTGTAATGTCTTGAGATAAGACGCACGGTAATTTTTATTTTCTTTGAAGGATGTATGAGTTATCTTATATATATCCTTCGAAGTTAGTTGATTTCACGATGAAGGATGAGGCTTGAAGTTAAAAAAAACGTAAAGTTTTAATATTTAAGACAAAAGAACGTGATGCGTGGTTATGTAATTAAAAGGTTGGAATAATGGAAAACGGCTATAATAGAGCTAATCACGTTTTTAGCTTTTCATAATTTTATATTTGCGATGCATAGAAAGCTTCTTTGAGAAATTTTAATGAAGCGGATGTTAATGTTCGATGTTAAACTTTCACGATTAAAAAATGACTGCAGTTACAATTTTTATTATTTTTACTAGCAGGACTGCCCAGCTTTGTTTGGCAGAATATATCGCAAGCAATATACAGAGCGATCTCGGAAGTCTTAATAATAAATTTTAGAGAAAATAAAATGAGAATGTTAAAATTTGGCAACCTTAAAATGGCGTTGGCATTAATTTGGCTAGTTTTTATTTCTAAGATCTCAAAGACTTCCCCATTCTCAGATATATAATCAAAAAGCGCCATACAAATTGTTCACATTTACGTTCGGAAATCTGAGAACAGATATTTTTCGATTTCTCAAAAATTCACTATAGCGTGATTAAAAAACGATGAAAAGAAATGCAGAATGAAATAAAATTATCAGAAACGTTTGAAAAAAAACTGGCACATAAATTCATTCACACGGTGGGTAACTAGTTTTATTTTCAGTCATATGTAGATTTGTCAACTGTTTTACGCTCGAAAATTTGACAGAAAATGAGTACAATAAATGAAATGAATCGCCTTACGCTTGGGGAACGTCATTTTGAATTATTGAAAACTTATTTCTAGAGTGAGCGCTTTGTTCTATGTACTTTACTTATTATTCGTTACACATTTCATAACTGCTTTGTAGTTTCGTTGGGCCTTAGAGCATATTGAATTGGTCGACCAGTCTGGGCAGCAAATCATCTTTTCTTATGAGATGAATTTTCGTCTTGGCGGTAACGTTAACAAACAGAACTTCGGTTCTTACACCTTGGAATTTTTCTTACAAAGAGGCCAATTCATCAACAGAAAAGCGGCTGGGATGCGTCCCACAATGATAACTTCCCATCCCGTCTGTCGATTTGTCTTGCTTAAAAGTTTAAAGGTTTGGGTTAAGAAAGTTGTTAGTTAAATTATTCTCAACAAATTTTAAATTACCAAAAATATTTGTCATATAAAGAAATAGTTTACTTTGAAAATCTGGTTTTGTTAAATAGATTTTTGGTCAAAAAAATATTTTTAATTTGAGTCGAAAAAAAATTTTAAGTTTAAATAATTTGTTATTTTTGGGTCTTTATTTTTTGTAAAAAAAACTGTCATAAGATTTTTCTCAAAATATAACTGCATGTGGACAAACAATATTTTTTAAAAGACAAAAGTAGTTTAAAGGCAATATCTCAAAGTTTTGAAAAGATATTTGAGTCGAAATAAAAGTTTTACCAATTTTTATTCATTTTTTGTTTAGGATTTTATTTTTTGTAGGAAAACTGTCAATTGGATTTTTCTCAAAATTTTACTAAATGTTAAAAACGTTATTTTTCGTTGAACAAAATTGCTTTGGAGATAAAATCATTTTGTATTCGTAAAATTTTGGAGGTCACAACATTTTTTTTTTCAGTTTTTTTTTGATTTATAAAAAAAATCGTTATTTGGATTTTTTTCAAAAAATATATATTTGTTTAGTATCACGTTACAATATGTTTTAAAAAATTTAATTTAAGTCTCTAGCGTTTTTGGTTCGTAAGATATTTAGGGTTAACTAAAAATGTTCACCTTTTTTTAAAGTGCTATGGTAACAAAACCACCTACGCAATTTTCTTAAAAGCCCTTTCTGCATCTTTCTGACTTATTATCTGTATAACAAAACCTATTTAAATTCGATATCTCTTCTGGTTTTTGAGCTATGGACGACGGAAAAATCGTCGCGAACGTACGTACATACGCACGCACATACATCTTTCCAGAATTTTTTTTGTTTGACTCTAGGGACCTTAAAACGTGGAGAAATGTCCAAATTTTGTATTTAACAAATCGGACCCATTACAATAACTTCCTATGGAAAGTTAAAATGACAATTTTGTGCGAAGTGGTGCTATTATTTGAACATTTATACTTCTGCAAAAATGAGTCCGGGAACAACTTTGCCAACAACGAAGCTAGTTCAAGACCTATCTCGATTTCTTATTTTACTGAAATTGAAGAAATGGGCTTATTGCAAGATGGCGTATCTCGTCGTCTCAAGTGATCTTTTGCTTACAGGCGGGAGTCCTTTAAGTACCGATGTTCAATAAGAACCAAACCTTAACGTCAAGCCATCTCCCTGAACTTGTAGTCCAACAATTTCACCTCTCACGCTCGTATTTCATGAATATTATGCATGCGAACTTACTTTTAAACGCTTGCAATTGACTCAAGAACTCAAGCCTCTTGACCATTTCAACCATAGTCATAATGGTCGGGAAAAATGGCAACAGTGGATGATCAGTTTTCGAACATAATCATCTCCGGTGATGAGGCACATTTTCACCTAAGTTGATTTGTCAAAAAGTAGAATTTCCGAATTTGGGCGAATGATAATTTAAGAATGATTGCCGAAAAACCAATAGACACTAAACGAATAACTGTTTGGTGCTGTTTATGAGCTGGTAGCATCATCGAACCGTATTTTTTCCAAAATGAGGTTGGTCAGTCAATTACTGTGAATAATGTTCGCTTTCGAGAGATGATGACGAACTTCTTTTGGCCCGAGTTGGATGATATGTGGTTTCAACAGTACGGTACAACTTGCCACACAGCTAACGAAATAATGGTTCTTTCGGTCGACAAGTTCTTTGGCCACTAAGATACCGGTTGACTTCTTTCTTTGGGGTATTCGAAAGAAAATATGTACCTAGATAAGCCAGCAACAATTCAAGAGCTAAATGATGAGAAAATTTGGCATAAACGGCAGTAAAAATCAATTATTCCTCAGCGTCATTGAGAATTTGGACCATATCGGATGGAGATCTGAGGTCATTTGGCCGATATTTTGTTTCATTCATAATTGAAACACATATTTTTTTTAAATGATCGACCCTTAAAATTTAACCATCATATACTTCATGGTTTGACAGGAAAACCTATAAGAAACAAACAGGTTAAGGAAGGATGTAGTTTATAGCTTATTTGAAAAGATTTTCGACTTCATAAAACCTCAAAAGAAAAAGTCTAACGAGGACGTTAGTTAATGTCTGTTTCTTTAAATCATTCCTGCAAAATTCTTAATCTGGCACAAATCACTAGCTCCATAGGTCATACGGTTCGGACACAAGTGATATAAGTCAAATTGAAAATTCGCTAATTTGTTTATCTTATTATTATTTTACCATTTCCAAATCCAGTTAATTTTGATAAAAAAAAAAACAGACTGAATACATGACAGCTCATTTTACTTGCGTCAGTTACCATTTGTAAAAGCTTATAAGTCCTTAAATCACTAACCTTACGTCAATATTATTGAGTTTTTTTAATACTTATCTTAAAATGGTTTCGAGTTTTAAATTTTTCAAAGATTTGATTCATAGTATAATATTTTTTTTTATTTTTCATACCCTGTTTTGTTTGGTTCGACATCTTAATCAAATTTTTGAAAATCTTAGACCTCAAAACCCCTCGTTTGGGGTATAATAATAATAGGTGTTAGTTTTTTTTACAAAAACAAAAATCAAACCATAAGAAGTTCAATCCTTGATTAGCTTGAACTTAACATAAAATTAACGTTAAATTTTAAATCTGAAAAAGTCAAAAAACAAGAAGTAGGTAGGTATTCAATTTTCATTAGATGATGTGGCAACATGAAAGTTTTATTCTGATTAAGAATACGGATACCTTATTTTCCAGAAAAAATAATGATTTAGTTAATTTTCAGACAAAACAATGTTACAAAATTCAAAGTTACAGGCAAAGGAAGAACACTAATTTTGTAGGAGGTAATTTTCCAAGTTGCGGTTACAATAAAAGTTTTTCTTTCAATTTACGACACACAAGCATTTTGCAATACTATACAAGTTGTAAAGCAAAACATTGTGTAATTAGAAATAACCAAAAGCTACATCGATTTTATAGAACTATAAAATAGCAAATGCATGCAAACTTAGCGAAAAATATACGAGTTCCCCACCACTTTGCAAAAAAAAAACTATTTTGAAACACAATAATCATGCTTGAATTTCGAATCTCATTTTCTCTTCCTCCTACCGACTTATTTTCTTTTTTCTCATTGGGTAGATTTTAAACAAAAAAGAAAATAACTACAAATGTAGTTAAAGGACCTGAAGGCAAATATTGCGAGGAAAAATAATAATCCGCCATGATTTGGTTAGTTTAGTTTGTGCATTCTAGTGCACCTGTAAAATTGGTTTTGCCAGCAAAAATACCCTACACCCAAAACCAAAGAACCAACCGAAATTTCGCCAAAACAAATAAAGGAAGCTTAAGTAGTATAAAACTTTTATACCTCTTTGCCCCTCAAACTTAAAATGCTTATTCACCAACGAATTTAGATCGTAGGAGGCAAGGTGAGGTAAAGTTAAGGTAAGGTCGTATCGGAATGTGCATCTCAATAGGTACAACAATTGTTAAACTTTTCAATATTCCTAAATCCCACAGTAGTGTATCATCAGCATCGCCACCATCAGAGTCAGAGTTTTATAGTGGGTACAAGTTCAGTAGAACCCTGAAGAAAAAGAATAATGTTTCAGTTGTGGGGTTTTACTTAAAATACAGGATACATTCCCGTAGAGTGATTTGAATGAGATTCTAGAAAACAATGATATGCAACTGTAACTATTGTGTAGGCTAAATTAATTCGATTCGCTCAAATAGACAAATAGAATCTACAGAAGAGATATCAATTTGAAAAGATTCTCCAAGCCAAGAGAAATTAATGATTGATATAATTTTTCGTTATTGAATATTTTCCAATATTTACAAAAAGGTTTTTTGAAATTGTAAGTTCTTAATGTTGAATCCAATTTGCATTGTTAAAATATTTTTATTGGATTGGAAGAGAAGATATAGTTTGTGGCCCCCTTTTTTAATACTCCAATACTTGATTAGAGAAGTAATATTGGTTTCGTTGCAGAAAAGTATAGCTTATGACAATTAAGCACTAATTATGATGAGCTTAATTATGATGAGGTTTCTGCATTATTTAGCCAATTAAGTATTAAAATTTAAAACTTGAAATGAAAATATCTCATAACACAAAATTGTTGAATTTCTTTTGGAAGTTATGAACCGATTTCAATAATTTTTTCTGCACAAGTTTTTTTTTAGGATACTAACCGCTCCAACGATTAAAAAAATGAAAAATTAAGGTTTTTCGGAGAAATTAAATGGGAATTGAATTTTTGAAGATTTGTTTTGCATAAAGGATGTTAATATTTTTTAGGGCCGATGTTGAATGTGAACCACACCAAAACTTCAAGTTTTTTACTGCATTTAATTCAAAATTTCTCAATTTCAGACTTATTCAATTGGAACTATGGATAGTTACACAATCGAGCAACGCGCTAAAGTTATTCGGGCTTATTATAGAAATGGGCGTTAACATCAAAATGCATTTTGTGCACATAACTTTTGCGGTCAAAATAGGCTCAAAATCGTAAAAATTGTGCACAAATTTCAGTCTGCAAGAGATGTGAAAACACCATGCTCGTACCACTCGTACTTCAGAAATATTTGTGCTGTTCGCGATAGTGTGGCTAAAGAGCCTCGTACCCAACAATTGCACTTCTCATGATCGGCGTTAATAAAAAAAGCGTTAATAACAAAATAAAAGCAGTCATTTTTTTAAAACTTTCTTTAATATTTTTTTTTTTTTAAATTCAGCTTCTTACTACAAGAAAAACATATTTTGGTATTGCTCCAGAAAAGTACCCCCACAAAAACATTATTTTGTTTGTATGTTTTCTTTAGAACTAAACAAGCGATTTTAATAATATTCTCTTTCAGTCTTTGATCAAATTTTCAATTTGATGATAATTTTTGATGATCGAAATATGGTGAACACTTTTTAAACGAAATTTAAATGTATTTTTATAAGCACTAAGCAACTGCATAACAAAAATATTTTTGAGACAACAAATAAAAATTGTTCACATTAAAATTTAATTGAGAAAACCCATCTAATTATTTTCAAAAAAAATGAGTTAATCTTGGTTTATTGATAAATAAAAAACCATTTAAATTTTTGAGAGAAAAACTTACTGTGCAGGTACATTTTTTTAATCTTAAAATATAGGAAATATTTGTAAGCAGACTTTTTTTTAAGAAATAAGCAGGATCTAGCGACCAAGTCGTGCATTATATTTCTTTCAAAATTGATTTTTTATTGAATATACTAATAATCTTAAAAAATTAAATAAATCTACTTTTTGAACTAAATTTTCATTAACTGTTCTGCAACTGAGATTTAAACATGAATTTCATGATTATTAATGTCCTAAGAACAGCAAATGTGACACTTTTGTTAAACTAATGGCTAGTTGAAAAATACAAGGCATGTTTCATTTCTATTAACATAAAAGCTTTAAATCTCTTGAGAACTGAAGTGAATCGAGATTCTGAAAACGTGTAATTTGTGACTGCCACACAAAAGTTTCTTCCCAATTTATTTGCTTACCTCCACAAACCTAGGGCCCCACAATATAGACTTCGGAAAATTTTTTGTTTCACATTCCAATTATTAACACTAGTAAACATCATTTCCTTTTATATGTATTTTTTTCGCTCTTTTATCTTCACCTACAGCCTTGTTGTGGTCATTCTGTAAATTTAGTGGGAAAGGCAGTGCTTACTCTTGTCCATCGGCTGTTCAATTCTTTGATGCAGAATTTGTACACGTTTTTCACAGCCAGTACAGAATGGCACCGAATTTTGATTAGGAAATTATCGGAGAAGAAAAGCGGCCAGTTTTTTAGTCTTGAAAAAAGCTCAGCGACACACGTTGGTCTTGTCGAGCTGAAGCTACGAAAGCCTTAGTCAACGGCTATTCGGAAATTGAAGAAGCTCTTACCAGCATATCTTCCAATAAAGAGCAAAAAGACATCGTGAGGAATGAACCTTCTACAGAAGATGGGCAGTCTCGAAACCGCTTTGTTTGCAACATTTTAGAACGATATCTTGGATCGATTCAACGCTACAAACAAGCTGTTGCAAAACCCGAAAATAATTATTGAATCGGCAATGCGTGAACTATAACCATTGAAATCATTCGTTGAATCCAAACGAAATAATTTTGATAAATACGAGGAAGCAGCCAAAAAATATACCCTATACTGATGAATATGTACAATGACGCCACTTTCTGGTTGAGGTTGAATCCGCTCGATTACGGGAAACCAATCACTGTCATCCAGTGATTGACCACCTATCCGTTTCTCTTACTGAAAGATTGCATGAATATGAAGCTGTATGTTCGAGATTTGAATCCCTGAATCACATCGAGAACATGGATGCTGAAAATTTGCGCGCTGCAGCAGAGGCATTGTTAAAAGTGTATCCGGAGCCTAAGTCTTGATAATGACTTGGTTCTACTTGCGTCTTTGATTAACTCATACAAAAAGGAAAAGGACTATGGAACAGATCAATCGCCGCAACTATTTTACTACCAAATTCTCGAAAATCAAAATTTCAAGGCTACATTCCCAAACCTTGAAATTGCATTGAGAATGTGTTTGGTTTTGATCATAACAAAATGCACTGTAGACCACTCATTTTCAAAAATGAAAATTATAAAAAATAGGATTCGAACCATGTGGGACAAAAACCATCTATCGAAGCTTTCTCTCCTGAGCATTAAAAGCAATTTACTCCGAGAACTGGATTTTAACGGAATCATCAACGATTTTTCGGCGAAAAAAGTTCGAAAGGTTCAGTTTGTTAATCCTTAGATTTAATTTCAGATAATTCTTTTTTCCGTTTATGTTTATATGTGTTTGTTCAGTACTAACGGAAATTACTTGGTTTCACAAAAAATTATTTATTGAAAAACTCTAGTGAAGAAAAATGGTTTACTTTATTTTGAAAATAAATTGGGGTGAACTGGCCACCACTACTTTATTGCCCTTAGGCCTCTGGACCTCTTAATCCGGCCATTGTTCCTTTTTTCTGAAATTTAAGAATTAAAAGTGAGAGAACTACAATTTTTAAGTTTTGTTGGCTCTTTTAAGATCAAAATATTTTCTAGAATCAGTTCCGCTCCACGAGTAAGCAGACTGATACAAATAGTAATAATAGACTAACGAAAATAGAGTCCGAAAAAACTACGTCAAAAAAAGCCAGATATTTCTTGATATTAGATCGTTTAGATCGTTAAAGAAGAATTCTCCTAGGTAATTCTTGCGTTTTCGAGCTAGAGCAGGGCATGTGCAGAGAAGATGAAGAACCGTTTCTTCCTCTTCCTCGTCCATACAGCTTCTGCAAAAGTCATTTGAGAATACGCCTAGTCTCATGGCGTGCTTTCCTATTAGACAGTGTCCGGTTATGACACCTATTATCGAGCTTATATGCGATCTGCTTAGAGAGAGCAAGCACCTTGAACGTTTTAAATCCAGTGTTGGCCAGATGTTTTTTGTGGCTTGACACGTGGTGATGTTGGTCCACCTGGTGCCTGCCCTCCTCACAGCGTCTTGCATTAGTAGCAGTTTACAAGTAGCGATTGGTATGCCAGTACTTGCCAAACGTGGTAGGATGGGTTGTACTGTACCGTTCCTGGCGAGTTCATCTGCCTTACAGTTACCTGGAATTTCTCTATGGCCCGGCACCCAGCAAAGGTGAATATTAAACTGTTGCGCCATCTCCATTAGAGATGATCGACAGTTATGGACTGTTATAGAGTTTGTAGAGACTGAGTCCAGAGATTTGATAGCGGCCTGGCTGTCGGAGAAAATACGGATATCAGATGTTGATATCACGTTTTCTTTGAGCCAAGACAAGACTTCCTTAATAGCCAAAAGTTCCGCCTGGAACACGCTACAATGATTGGGAAGGCGGAATGAGAGACTTAATTTCAGTCGTTCAGAGTACACACCACCACCAACCCCTTTTTTGGTCTTTGAGCCATCTGTGTAAAAGTGGATTGACTCATCCTCTAAGAATGTCCTATCCTCCCAAAAAGATCTGGTAGGTATAGAAATCTGGAAATTCCTATCGAATTGTAGTTGGGGGATGGTGTAGTCTGTGTGCTTTGGAATTGATTCTAAGTACCTTAGAATTACGGAGTGGCCAATGTTGTTGTTAGTCCACTGCGACGAAGCATTGAGGCGGATAGCAGAGCTTGCAGCTATTTGTTTACTAAATATGTCAAGAGGTGTAAGGTAGAGCAAGGTGTCCAGTGCCGCAGACGGGGTCGTGCGAAGCGATCCGCTTATACATAGGCAGGCTGAACGTTGAACTTTATTCAACTTATCCCTGTTTATACCTTTCTCTAAAGCAGTCCACCATACTGCCACACCGTACTTTAAAATCGGTCTGATTACCGATGTGTATAGCCAATGCGTGATTCTGGGTTGTAAACCCCATTTATTACCAATACCTTTTTTGCAAGAAAAGAGAGCTACAGTAGCTTTTTTGACTCTTTCCTGTACGTTGCGTTTCCAATTT